>NC_091586.1:10490092-10492592 GCF_042767895.1 Penaeus vannamei
AAGTGCCTGCACTATGATTTGCACGCTTTCAACTGCTCATGTGTAACTATAAATTGACATTTCTTGCATTCAGTATGTGAGTTGCATGCAAAATAGGAATGATAATTTCATGTGCAAATGGATTTTTGCAATATGTGCAAATAGTTCTTGATTATTTATGAAAATGTAGCAGTAAAAAGTTACAACTATGGAAAGAGTATATATTAAGTAACTGCATGATGTACGGCAATCAAGGGGGTGCAAGATATATTAAGGTATTATTTTAATATTTTCATCTATATGCAATCTTTTATTGTATTTAATTCTATTCTTACTGATATCCTTTCCATTATTTTTACAGAATGATGGCTGGAAGAAAAGTAGAAGTTTAAAGGACAAGAAGGGCATATGCATACAATCTGCTGATTTGCTTCAACAAAAAGAATCATATCATAAAAAGACAACTTTGAAAAAGTTTTGAAATTTTGATATACAATATTTCCAGAGACACTCCGTGATTAAAGGAAAATATTTGTTTTATTTTTTACAGCTGTGATGGATATGTGATCTTAACTTTGTGAAGTGTGATGGTTTATTTTAGCAGCCTCGCTTAAGTAAGGCAATCCTTCCATTCAATAAGAGAGGAGAAAATGTAATTCCTTATAGTTTATAGAGAAATGGGAGAGGAAATGCAATGGTTACCATGTATATTGAATATGGAGAAATAGGAGATTTTAAGCTTGTAACTTAAGTTTTAAACTTTTGCCTGGCCATGATTGCTATAAGTATCCCAGTATATTTTGTATGCTTCAGTAGGTTAAGCTATATAGTTTTCTTATCCTTGTGTTTTACTGTCTTACGTTGGTACAAATGTCACATAACCAGTGGCTTTGAGCTCGGGTAATATATTTTACTGGGCTCATCCCAAACTTGCCTTACATCCTGAAAGTTTGTATTTCCATTGAGCTATTTCCTGTTGCTCATAGTTGCTTGTTATGCTACAAAAATAATCTGTATTCATAAAGAGATTAGTCCCACCACGACATTTATTTTTGGTTCCATAAAAGTTTTAGATGATCAACATTTATCCTTATTTTGAAACCCTTCACCTGCAGTAGCGGTTTTCTTCAGTTGAAGTGTGAAATTGGTAATGAAAAAATATAGGAGTACATAAGGTTAAATATACGAGATTTGAAAATTCGTCTACACTGCCTAAACTCAATGAATTGTGTATGAAACTGACAGCGTGTTAACAGACGGGTTATCAAACAAAGGGCAGTAAATATACATAACATCAGTGCAAAGATCTGAAAAGACTACCAGGTTCTTTGCCCCTTGCATACACCAGTGCCTTAAAAGCTGTAAATATCTGCTTTTAGAAAAGATATCTATATGTATTATACTTGAATTGGAAGAAACTAAACCCTGAAATAAGGACAAATAAGATACTTATATTTCCAAGTCACTAAGGACTGATTGAATAGGTAACTGCAAATAATTAGTCATCAGTGAATATGGAGATGAGGTAATTTAAAGACTCGCAATCAACATTTGGACTTGATCACAGATCATGAGGTACATTTGAAAAAATGTTGATACCAGTATAAGACAAATGTAAACATGGAATCAATATCAAGTTAATGATGAACATTAAAATAATCAAGTATTCCAATAACAAAGTTTTTCATAAAGGATAGTAAGATTCTGCAGTCATTTTTTAAGAAAAACTTAATTCTATAATTATGGAATATATACTTTACAAGAAATCTACAGGCAGTAAAGTTCACATGTTCTCACAACGACTATAAACATACAATCAATTATTTTAAAACTATCAAAATAAGGTGTATATACCAAAGAAATTATTTACTTGTTTAAGCAAACTACTGTTCAGACATCTGTTCATCTAAATCGTTTTGAATATTAATCAATTAATTATCCAATATCCTCTAAGGTCTATATAAAGTATAGGTATATAGGCCTTGTTATCCCAATCCTTGGCCTATGCGCCTTCCACTCCTCTCCAGTCCCTATACGTTGAATTAGCCCTACTATACCACTCGAAGCCGATCCCTTTTTCTCTGGAGCTATGCCCATTTTCATCAATTTTCTATCTTTTGTACCAGCTGTCCTTCAATTCTTTATTCTTACTTTTACCTCCTCTCCACGCCTACCTACTCCTTTCATTGTCTGCATGGATAAACACCCGCCTTGGCTTGTACCTCCCTCCCTATCTGCTCCTCTGTTTTCTCTGACATCAAAATCAGACACCCACTTCTGTCCTACTCACTCGTTTTCTCAACCATACCTCTGCTCACTCCAGTACTCAAATTTATACAGATGGTTTCAAGTCTCTGGCGGTGGTTTCGCTATGATCTTTACTACCCATACTTTCAATACTAAACTACCCATACTAAACACTCGCCTCACATTCCTAGCTCATGTCACAATCCGAGCCACCTCCGTGTTCCTCATGCAAAGTTCTTCATTCAGTTCCACACATTCTTCTATACCTCTGCTT
>NC_091586.1:10520092-10525092 GCF_042767895.1 Penaeus vannamei
TTTTGTTTCAGGTAAGATCAAGGAACGTAGTTGGCGTGTCAGCAGTGCAAGGGTCAGCGCTGGTAAGTGTGAGGGAAGCGCTCGCCGGGATGGTTGGAGGTGGCTTGCCGAGGCGGGGAATATTCCAAGGGAAAGAGGCCGTAAATGGGATTTAAATGACAGGTGGGGAGCCATCTCTCTCTCTCTCTCTCTCTCTCTCTCTCTCTCTCTCTCTCTCTCTCTCTCTCTCTTTCTTTCTTTCTTTCTTTCTTTCTTTCTTTCTTTCTTTCTTTCTTTCTCTCTTTCTCTCTCTCTTTCTCTCTCTCTTTCTCTCTCTCTCTCTCTCTCTCTCTCTCTCTCTCTCTCTCTCTCTCTCTCTCTCCATCCCTCCCTCCCTCCCTCCCTCTTTCCTCTCCCTCTCCTCTCCTCTCCCTTTCTCCTCTCTCCTCTCCTCTCCCTCTCTCCTCTTCTCTCTCTCTCCTCTCCTCTCCCTCTCTCCTCTCCCTTCTCCTCTCCTACCCTCTCCTCTCTCTCTCTTTCCCTCTCCTTCCTCCCCTCCTTCCCTCTCTCTTTTTTGACGCTGGATAACTAGACTAAGACTAACCCAAGAAGCCTTTTTCATTTCAAACCTACTGCCGTCAGTTTTTGAAGGCTGTTTCCTTCTTTTTGAAGAGCCTCTTGCCCTTCGCCCCTCCTCGTCCCCTCCCCTTCACCCCCTCGTCCCCTCCCCTTCACCCCTCCTCGTCCCCTCCCCTTCACCCCTCCTCGTCCCCTCCCCTTCACCCCCTCGTCCCCTCCCCTTCACCCCTCCTCGTCCCTCCCCTTCACCCCCTCGTCCCTTCCCTTCACCCCTTCGCCCCTCCTCGTCCCTCCCTTCACCCCCACGTCCCCTCCCTTCACCCCTCCTCGTCCCCTCCCCTTCACCCTTTCGTTCCCTCCCCTTCACCCCCTCGCCCCTTCCCTTCACCCCTCGTCCCTCCCCTTCACACCTCCTCGTCCCTCCCCTTCACCCCCTCGTCCCTTCCCTTCACCCTCCTCGTCCCCTCCCCTTCGCCCTCCCTCGTCCCCTCCCTTCACCCCCACGTCCCCTCCCTTCACCCCTCCTCGTCCCCTCCTTCACCCCCACGTCCCCTCCCTTCACCCCTCCTCGTCCCTCCCCTTCACCCCTCGTCCTCTCCCTTCACCCCTCCTCGTTCCCTCCCCTTCACCCCCTCGCCCCCTTCCCTTCACCCCTCGTCCCTCCCCCTTCACACCTCCTCGTCCCTCCCCTTCACCCCCTCGTCCCTTCCCTTCACTCCCCGTCCCCTCCCTTCGCCCCTCCCTCGTCCCCTCCCCTTCACTCCCCACGTCCCCTCCCTTCACCCCTCCTCGTCCCCTCCCCTTCACCCCCTCGTCCCCTCCCCTTCACCCCTCCTCGTTCCCTCCCCTTCACCCCCTCGCCCTTCCCTTCACCCCCTCGTCCCCTCCCTTCACACCCTCCTCGTCCCCTCCCCTTCACTCCTCGTCTCTTCCCCTTCACTCCCCTTCGCCCCTCCTCGTCCCCTCCCCTTCACCCCCACGTCCCTCCCTTCACCCCTCCTCGTCCCCTCCCCTTCACCCCCGTCCCCCTCCCTTCACCCCTCCTCGTTCCCTCCCTTCACCCCCTCGCCCCTTCCCTTCACCCCCTCGTCCCCTCCCCTTCACCCCTCGTCCCTTCCCCTTCACCTCCCCTCGTCCACTCCCCTTCACACCTCCTCGTCCCCTCCCCTTCAACCCCACTCGTCCTCTTCCTTCACCTCTCGTCCCCTCCCCTTCACCCTCGTCCCCTCCCTTCACCCTGACTTCCGTCCCCATCCCTTTCACCCTCCCTCGTCCCCTCCCTTCACCCGACTCGTCCCCTTCCTTCACCCTCCCTCGTCCCCTCCCCTTCATCCCCATGTCCCTCTCCTTCACCCCCTCGTCCCCTCCCCTTCACCCCCTCGTCCCCTCCCTTCACCCCCTCGTCCCCTCCCTTCACCCCCACGTCCCCTCCCCTTCACCCCCACGTCCCTCCCCTTCACCCCCTCGTCCCTTTTCATTCACCCCTCTTCTCCTCCCTTTACCCTCCTCGTCCCCTTCCCTTCACCCTCGTCCCCTCCCCTTCACCTTACTCGTCCCCTCCCCTTCACCCTCCTCGTCCCCTCCCCTTCACCCCCACGTCCCTCCCTTAACCCCCCTCGTCCCTTTTCATTCACCCCTCCTCTTCTCCTCCCTTTACCCTCCTCGTCCCTTCCTCTTCACCCCCTCGTCCCCTCCCCTTCACCCGACTCGTCCCCTCCCCTTCACCCCCACGTCCCCTCCCCTTCACCCCACTCGTCCCTTTCCCTTCACCCTCCTCGTCCCCTCCCCTTCACCCCCACGTCCCCTCCCCTTCACTCCCCCTCGTCCCTTTTCATTCACCCCTCCTCTTCTCCTCCCCTTTACCCCCGAGGGTATCGTGCGCCAGAGAAGTGGCACCTGGGGAGCCGCGCGCACTCTTTTCCGGCGCCCTTCCTGTCTCCCTTTGTCTTTAGGCGTGACTCGCTCTTCGCCCGCTTCGGATACCGTTCGGGGAAGGTGTGCTTGCTCAAAGGTCACCGTCGTTTGCGTCCGGTGCGGGGCTTTCTGCAGGATGCAGGGTGCGGATAGTGGGCAGTGGGTACTTATATAGACTTTGGTGGGCGCTGGGCAGCGGTAGGCCTGTTCGATGTCACTTTACTGTTAGGCTTGACATGCCGATCGGAATTCTGTTGCCTGATCAGCGCGGACTCTACAGAAAGTCTGGGTTGCTTTGTGTAATTTGGGATGCTTTTGAGTCGTTCGGCGAAGAAGGTTTCGGTAATTGAATATCGTGATTGCAAACAGCTGTCCGGAACTTCCTTATAACTGTTGTTAATCAAGGAATGTGTCGAGAAGTTGTTTGGCCCGGCAGGCAAACTTAAGCGGGGCCAAGTTGCGGCAGCCAGCGAGGAAGCCAGGTCGGGCCAGCATTTAATTAAACGCGTCATAGATTGGTGCCGAGTTGGAATACTTTCCTGTGACGTCTCGGCGTTCGTGGGGAGAGAGGTCCTGGCGCCCCTCCTTGCGTCTTCCCGTCTTTATCTCTCCCTTCGCTGTTTTCCTCGTGTATTTTGTTTACTTCTCGCTCTCTTCTTCCCTCCCCTTCTCACTTTGTTGTGCATGGACGCGCAGGGGAATGGCGAACGACCGAGATGAAAGACAAGTGATGCTCGGTCTTCGGGAGATAAGTGACTGCAACCTGATTGTCTGATGGCGTCTGGTAGCGAGGATGCTGGGGCCAAGGCACTTCCAGAGGCTCTAGAGGGACGGCGCTCTGTGATGGGATGCTGTGAAGAGACGTGAAGTGTGGGGGATGCGGAGTGGGTGATAGACGGAGAGAAAGGGTTCCTGGATGAGGAGAGAAGGATGAGAGGTACTAAACCAGCAGGAGAGGTATGGGCGGCGGTAAGAAAGGATACTATTGAATTGGATGATACAGGAGGGTGACGGCGAGGGGAGAGGAACTGCTCCGGAGGGCAAATAATACCTAGGAGGGAAGGGAAGAGAATGGAAGAAAAGGAAAAGGGAAAGGAAGGAAAGGTTACAGAGAAGGGAAAGAAAAGGAAGGGAAGGAAAGGGGAAAGGAAGGGAAGGGAAAGAGAAGGAAGGGAATGGATGGAAAGGAAATGAAAGGGAAGGAAAGGTAAAAGAGAAGGGAAGAGAAGGATAGGTAAGAGAGAAGGGTAAGGTAAAAGAGAAGGGAAAGGAAGGGAAAATGGAAGGAAAGGAAAGTAAAGGTAAAAGATAAAAGAAAAGGAAAGGCAAGAGGGAAGGGAAGGGAAGGGACGAGAAAAGAGAAGGGAAGGAATGGGGAAAGAGAAGGGAAGGAAAAGAAAAAAAATGGGAACGGTATGCAAGAGAAGGAATGGAAAGGTAAGGTTAAAGAGAAAGGATGGTAAGGGAAAGGAAAGGAAGGGAAGGGAATGGATTGGAAAAGAGAAGGAAAGGAAAGGGAAGTGAAAAGAGAAGGGAGTAAGAGGAGGGGAGGGATCCATTTTCTGGGATGGGCGGAAGGTAGGGAAGTTTGGGGAGTCTGTTGCAGACTTACGTTGGCTCAGGTTGCCTGAGGGATATTCAGCGAGCAACGCAAGCACTGGCTATGTTGCAGGTTCATGGCGAGGCGTTTGGCATGCTGCTGGGTTGGCGAGTTGCTGAAGGAGATTGCGCTGCGAGATGTTGTGTCTACCTAGAACTGGCTTGTTCAGCGGTCAGAACCCGTGATGATGTTCACATAGCTTTGTTTTAGAATTGTGCCGAGCGTGAAGGTCGGCGTCGGAGCTCCACCAATCTTCCCCGCTTGCACCACGCTCCGGCAACCAGCGTTACAGCCGCTGTATCTGCCGCGATCACGTAATGCTGGAACTCTTGTTGTTGGATTTATTTTTTCCCAAGAGACGGCGACCTCGAGCTGCAAAGTTTCCACAGATAAGAGAAACTTGGGGAGTAATGAGCGGAGAATGCGGTGCGGCCGAGGGCTCGGAGTAGCCTCTGCCAGGGTGAAAGTGAACCTTCCATTCTCAATATACATTCAATAGCATAATAACATGCATTTATGTACATACACACGAGCGCTCTCGAGAATTTCGTGCCATCTGTTGGCGTTTTCTCTCTCTACTTTCGATGGTGGTGGCTGGGGGGTAGGGGAGGTGTATGGGTAGGGTGGGGCATGAGGAGAGGGGAGGGAGGGGATGAGAGCCTCCCCCTACGCCCCGCCCACGAGCTGTCGCGGGCGTGGGAAATTCCGGAGCGCACGTTTTACGCTCGGAAAGTCGTGAAGTTGTTGATTGGCGCGAATATTGCGTTAATACAATGCATTGCGTGTTCTCTCGTTATTTTTTAAAATCCGTTTGTTCTCGATTTAGGAAATGTGGCTTTATGCACAGACAATGATAGTTTGTTGTAAAAGCATGTGGTACTATTATTACGATGATGATAACGATTGCGACACGAACATGAATGACAAT
>NC_091586.1:10532592-10557592 GCF_042767895.1 Penaeus vannamei
CGTTCCCCAAGTCTTCCCCTAAAATTCCCCTGACTTCCTCTATCTTTCTTCGATTCTCCCCTACCCTTCCTCAGTCTTCCCCCATCTTTCCTCGGTCTTCCCTTTCCTTTCCCCTACTCTTCCCCTACTCTTTCATTATCCTTCCCCAGTTCTTCCCCAATCTTCCTCAATCTTGCCCTACCCTTCCCAACCCTTCCTCTATCCTTCTCCTCTCCTTCCCCTTCTCTTTCCCTACATTTTCCCCTTGCCCTACCCGCTGTTCCACCTCCAGCCTCTTCCTCTCTTCCGCCCATTCCCCTCCCCCTCTCCCCTTACCCCTACCATTTACTACCTCCCCCCCCTTTTCATTTACCCCCTTGCGGCCGTCAGCGGACTGTTCATGGGTGGTTGAGTCACGGTATTGATTTAACTGCATTACTCACCAACCCTAAAGTCCTTGTGGATTGTTGACTGTGGTACTGGCTTGGTATGTATGTATGCATGTGTGTAAGTGGGTATTTGTGTATGTATGTACGTACGTGCTTGTTTATTTATTTATATATATATAAATTGTGTGTGTGTGTGTGTGTGTGTGTGTGTGTGTGTGTGTGTGTGTGTGTGTGTGTGTGTGTGTGTGTGTGTGTGTTTGGATGAATGGATGGATAGATGGATGCATATACATAAATATGTACCTACGTATGTGCAGTATAGTTGGATGGGCGGATGAGCAAGCGGGTGATGGATGGGGTGGCGGGTGGATGGGTGGTGGTGTGGATGTTTTCATTTCGCTCAGCAAATGGGTGGTATTGTGACGAATAAGACACGTACTGTTTGGCTTCTCGCCCATCCATTCCCCGCCCGTGGTTTGAACTTATCTGTTCGTGTATTTGAGAGGCGATAAGAAGGTCTTAATTGCATATATTTTATATCTCTGGTTTGGTATTGGAAGGTTCAAGTGCAGATAACATATATACGTAACGAATGTAAGTATGTGTGTGTGTGTGTGTGTTTGCAGATCCTCAATGTTGCACTTGGACATCCGAACTAAGAAAAATGGAACAGCTGTACACTGAGCATGAAATCTCGCCGAGAGACAGAGGCGGAAGAGTTGTACGAGCAGTATCGTGAAAGTACTTGTGGTGAAACTGCACGTAAATCTATGTAACGAACGCACAGTCGCCTTCGCAAACATTTGTGCGCACGCTATCACACGCTCGCCATCACGGACGCTTACAGTGTACGCGCGCGCATGTACATACGCACACACATACACACACACGCACATGCACATGCACATGCACGCACACGCACACGCACACGCACACACGAACACGCACGCACGCACGCACGCACGCACGCACACACACACACACACACACACACACACACACACACACACACACACGCACGCACGCACGCACGCACGCACGCACACACACACACACACACACACACACACACACACACACACACACACACACACACACACACACACACACACACACACGCACACACACACACACACACACACACACACACACACACACACACACACACACACACACACACACACACACACACACACTGTTGCTTGCCCAGAGATGGAGTCGGGCCCACATGCGCATGCACGCATGCACAGGAAGGCCATCCAGGCTCATGCATGATTCTCTGTGGCACTGTCCCCGCCGCCACCGCCGGCACGCGAAGGTCAGCCTTAATGTAATATTTACCTTGTCCACGACGAGCAGAAGGGAGGAGACATGACGAAGGAAGGCAAGGGGAAGGGAGGACGACGGAGGAGGTGAGGGGAAGGCAAGAAGAGGGTAGGAAAAGAGGATATAGGGGAGGGAGGAGGCATATGGAAGGAAAGCAAGGAGGAGGAGGAGGTAAGAAGAGGTAAGGAGAAAGAAAGGAAGAACAGGGAGTCAGAAGGAAAAGAAGAAAGGAAAATGAAAGAGGGGGGGAAGGAGGTACTATAAATGTAAAGCAAAGAGGAAGAAAGGAAAGGTAGAGAAAAAGGAGGGAGGGATGCAGAAAATCTTCAAATTCTAAGGTCATAGTAGAGGAAAGAAAGCATAAAGGTCGGGATACGGAAAATAAAAGAAAAAGAAAACGTTAAAATGAAAAACGTAAAGGCAAGAAGTAACGAAATATTTGAAGTTAGAAAATGTAAAAGAAAAAAAGAACTTATTTGAGCAACATGAATAAAAAATACGACAAAATGAGAGAGGGAAACGGGTAAGAAAGGCAAAAATAGAAAAGAAAAGAAAAATATACAAGAATCTGAGGAAGTGAAGCATTGGTAAGAAAAGAACGAAATGGAAAACGGATACAGACAAAACGAATATGGAAGGGAAGTGTAAAGAAATGGAAGGAAAGTTGGAAGAGGCGAAGGAGAAGGGAAGGCAACGAAGGAAAGGGGGAGAAAAGGCGAAGGAAAGAAAGGAGGCCGGCTGGAGGCCAGGCCGAGGAGAGGGAAGGAAGGGAGGCGAGCCGACCTGGACGCATTGTGTAGTCCTTGACCCGAGGGCATTCAGCGCGGGGCCGCTTTTGAGGGAGGTGGCGGGGGGCAAGGAGGGCAGGGGGCAGGGTGCTGAGGGAAGGGGCGAGGGAGCAGGGGGCAGGGTGCTGAGGGAAGGGGCGAGGGAGCAGGTGGGCAGGGGCGGTTGCTGAGGATGTGGGCAAGGGAGCAGGAGGCAGGGGCGGCGGCTGAGGGTCGGGGGGCAGGGAGCATGGAACAGGGGGAAGGAGGCAGGGGGCAAGAAGCAAAGGAAGAAGAAAAAAAAAGGTGTTTATATTCGATGGGAATGTTTGCCTTTAATCGCGGGCAAGTGTTTGCGTACGAACGGGTTACGCAGTTGTTTCCTTCAATGAATAGACGATTCCTCCCGCATTTAGCCGCTTCCGTGAAAAATCCCGAATGGAGTGGCTAGGGGAATTGGAGTGTGCGAACGGGGGGAGGGGGTGCGAAATACGTGAGGAATGAATAGAGGGAGGGAGGGGGGGTGCGAAATGCGTGAGCAAAGGGTGGAGGGAGGGAGGGGGAGGGTGGGGATGCGAAATGCGTGAGGAAAGAGTAGAGGGAGGGAGGGGGGTGCGAAATGCGTGAGCAAAGGGTGGAGGGAGGGAGGGGGGAGGGGGGGATGCGAAATGCGTGAGGAAAGAGTAGAGGGAGGGGAGGGGGTGCGAAATGCGTGAGGAAAGAGTAGAGGGAGGGAGGGGGTGCGAAATGCGTGAGGAATGAATAGAGGGAGGGAGGGGGGGTGCGAAATGCGTGAGCAAAGGGTGGAGGGAGGGAGGGGGAGGGGGGATGCGTAAATGCGTGAGGAAAGAGTAGAGGGAGGGAGGGGGGTGCGAAATGCGTGAGGAAAGAGTAGAGGGAGGGAGGGGGTGCGAAATGCGTGAGGAAAGGGTGGAGGGAGGGAGGGGGGAGGGGGGGTGCGAAATGCGTGAGGAAAGGGTGGGGTTAGGAGGGATCTTGAGGATGTGGAGGAGAGGGAAAGGGGGGTGGACTTGTCTTGCGTCATGAAAAAAAAGGAGAAGAATAAGGAAATGTAGAAGGGAATAAGTGTAGTCACACTTGGTGCGTGCGGGCAACAAATCACCACTCATCGTTCGCCATGACAAACAAACAAAAGAAGTAGAAGAATAAGCAAAAATAAAAGGAAATAAGGGTAGAGTCACACTTAGTGCGTGTGGGCAACAAATCACCACTATCGCCGCTGCTATTGCACTTCACGGACTTGGCAAGATATAAAATGGAAACGTGATTGCAGAGTTTACTTAAGAAGGCCGGCGAGGAGATTTGGCAGTGTTTTAGTGTGTGGTTTAGTGTGCGGTGGCGGCGTGAGTGTGTTTTTGAGTGTGTGAGCGAGTGGTTGTGTATATCTACGTTGAAAGTGGGAGAGAGAGAGAGAGAGAGAGAGAGAGAGAGAGAGAGAGAGAGAGAGAGAGAGAGAGAGAGAGAGAGAGAGAGAGAGAGAGAGAGAGAGAGAGAGAGAGAGAGAGAGAGAGAGAGAGAGAGAGAGAGAGAGAGAGAGAGTCAGAATGGGAAAGAGAGAGAGAGATTTGATTTGATTTGTTTTGATTTGATAATATTTATTTAGAGAGAGAGAGAGAGAGAGAGAGAAAGTGAGTTAAAGAGAGAAAGAGAAAGAGAGAGGATGAGTGTGTGTGTGTGTGTGTGTGTGTGTGTGTGTGTGTGTGTGTGTGTGTGTGTGTGTGTGTGTGTGTGTGTGTGTGTGTGTGTGTGTGTGTGTGTGTGTGTGTGTGTATGTGTGAGAGAGAGAGAGAGAGAGCGAGAGAGCGAGAGAGCGAGAGAGCGAGAGAGCGAGAGAGAGAGAGAGAGAGAGAGAGAGAGAGAGAGAGAGAGAGAGAGAGAGAGAGAGAGAGAGAGAGAGAGAGAGAGAGAGAGAGAGAGAGAGAGAGAGAGCGAGAGAGCGAGAGAGCGAGAGAGCGAGAGAGCGAGAGAGCGAGAGAGCGAGAGAGCGAGAGAGAGAGAGAGAGAGAGAGAGAGAGAGAGAGAGAGAGAGAGAGAGAGAGAGAGAGAGAGAGAGAGAGAGAGAGAGAGAGAGAGAGAGAGAGAGAGCGTTGAAGATACTGTATTTGCATAGGTGATTGAAATAAACACAGAGAGGTGCAGACAGACTATCTAATGACGTCACAGCCATGATACATATATGTAGACATCGGTAGACAATTTCCCACGCGCCAAATTAACAAAAAAAAAACAAAAAAAACTTAGCAATCGGGAGCTGGAGATCTATTTCTCGGGGAATTGGACTGGCACCGAACTTAAGCCATGCACGGGAGAAAAGTCACGGGTAACCAGGATGGACAGCGACACAGGAAACAACTCCAGCGCACGAAGGCGGAGCATTTCACAGCGTACGCGATATTTTTTCGGGCTTTCTTTTTCTCACTTTCTCTCTGTATTTATTTCTATCTCCTCCTCCCTCTCTCTCCTCTGGCTCCTTGTTCTCCTCGTCCTCGTTCTTCGTCATCTTCGATACCCTCTTTATCAATCTCGTCATCGTCGTCGTCGTCGTCGTCCCCTTCCTCCTCCTCCTCTTTCTACTTCTTTTTCTTCTTCTTCTTCGTCTCATCCTCCTCCTCCTCCTTCTTCTAATCATCCTCCTCGTCCTGCCCCCTCCCCCTCCTCCCCTAATCATTCTCCACATCCTTCTCTTCATACTCATCTTCATCCTTTTCCTTCTCCTCCTCATTCCTCTCCGCCTTTTCCTTTCTCTTCCTACGTCTATGTTTACCCTCTTCTGCCTAGTCTTCTTCACCACATTTTTTCCTCTATCTTATTTCTCCTTTTTACTGTCTCGCTTTCTCCCTTGTAGTCATTTAAGTTATTCATTTACTCCTGATAAGTCACGAATGCACAGCTGTACGTCACGAGTGATCAATAGCAGGACGGCCAAATCTCAGCATGGCTGAAATTCAGTGTTGTCATATAGGCCTATTCTTTTGCAGCATAGGCCTATCCTTTTGTATCCGTAGAATATTGAGATAGCCCAAAGGAAGCGCATGCGATATCAGTGCGAAGTCTGTCTTGTTTCTTCGGGAGTGAATAAATCGAAACTATTCTCCTCTTCCGAGCCGCGTCTGTAGCATGACACCCGAGTGCAAAATCCAGCTGTCGCGAGTGCTTGGCCGCTGGGCTGAGGGGCTGACCCAGCAACAAGTAGTGTTGTTGTTATTTGTGCGAACGGAGGGTTTGATATTTGTTTGTGTGACGAAGAGGTCGGGGACGGAGGGAACCCGTTCACTCGCTTTCGTGATTTTTAGTTTTGTGTCTGTTGCAGGGTCACGTGGCCAAGGGCGGATGTTTTCGGAAATAGAAGAGTGCCACCTCTTTTATTCCCCTCTTCTTTATGCCCCTTTTCGTTTAGAAAAGTCTTTGTTTGGTCTGGAGCGGGGGGAGGGCTTGGGGCTGGGTGAGGAGTGCCACGTGTTTGCACGAGTATTGAACCTCGCACCGTCCTTTGTGAGGTCTCCATTGGCGGCCTCGACGGCGTGGTCAAGTCCTCATGCATTACTTAGGCTCTTCTTCGTGTTGCTCGTTGGGCTCAAATTAGAAATTGAACGGCGCCTGCTATTCAAATGTCAACAGCGAGGGGCAGGCCGTGAAGATCGTCCAGAGAAATGCTCGGGTGCTGATTCATGGCACTTTCGGAATGGCAAGTGGAATCCTGTCCCAAGTGGAGTTCGATTCTGAAATGCAAAGGAAGGAAAGGGAGGAGATACATAAATCATGTAGGATGCTACCATCCAGCAGCCATTTTTTCGTGATGAAAACTTGTTTTTTGTATCGTTGTAATACCTCATGTAAACATGGTATGTGGCCTACCCCATAAAATACGACGTACAGACGTTGTCATCATTTTCACACGAACTTCAGTTGCTTTAGTATGCCTTCTTGTTATTACCAGGACGTCGAGCGAGCGGCCATGGATCCTTATCCCGAAGGCGCGCGTGCCGAAGGATAATTCCCGGGTGTTATTGTCCCGCGGGAGAGCACTTCGCGGCCGTTATTGTCTAGCAAGGGCGCGGGACATTTTTGTTGCCTTGAATGACGAATGACATTTATTTGGGCTGGATACTCGGCCAGGATTTATTGTAGGATTGAATCCCGCCGGAAGTGTATTGTTTCGTCGGACAATGCAAAGATTTTTTTAATGAATTTTGCTGCAGTAGATGACTGTACGTAAAATGACGGAGTTCTTTTCGCGCATCTCCGAACGGCATTGCGTAACGATTTCGTACCTGGAAACGGCCTCCCGGAGATCTGTGGAACATGTCACGCTCTTGTAACACAGCCTTCGCGACTGTTACTTCTTTGGAGGACTTTTTGCAACAGCGTTACGTGGCATGTCTTGGAAGTTTCCTTTGTTGAATTTGGTAATCACTTTGACATGTAGGGAGATGTGCTTCTCTTTATGTGGGTTTATTTGATTGTTATTTTAGGTTATTGTTTTAGTTAGATATTTGATAAGTTCAAGTGATATTGCACAAATTTGTGAGCTTGGAGTGAGGAAGACAAAATAAATGGGGATGAACTAGAGTGAACAAGGGAAATTGACCAAAACATGCGGGAAGAATCCTTAAAATGCACGGAAAGTTAGAAGGGGGGCGAGATTAAG
Source organism: Penaeus vannamei (assembly GCF_042767895.1). Classification (NCBI taxonomy): domain Eukaryota; kingdom Metazoa; phylum Arthropoda; class Malacostraca; order Decapoda; family Penaeidae; genus Penaeus; species Penaeus vannamei. The sequence continues at coordinate 10,539,723 of NC_091586.1, forward strand.
AGGAGAATCGATCACAGAAAATGCGAAGAAAGCAGATATGTAAACAGGATTGACTCGCCAAAAAGCAGAGGATGTCGACTACATCATTATTTTTCTTTCTGTTTTTTTCTTTTTCTTTTTACTTTCGCCACGATGGCCATTTTCCGAATCGCTGTCACTCCCGCATTCCTTCAAGCCGTGGATCTTCGCAGTGCAATTGCAGCCGAAACGAGTGCAATACAGTGATATACGGATAAATATTGCATGTTAGAAGCGCTGGACCGGAGAGCGAGGCGGAGGTAGTTGGGAAGGAAGGGGACGAGGATGAAAGGGAGAGAGAAAAAAGGGAATTGGGGAAAGAATTGCGGTAAGAAGTGTAACGGAGAAGAAAAGGGACGGAAGGGAGAAGGGAAGCTTAGGAAGGAGGAACTAAGGAGTAAGGACGAGAAAGGAAGGGAGATCAAGTGGAAAGAGGAGAAAAGCAGGAGTGGAAAATGTAAAATTGATACGGCGGAAAGTGAAAACAGGAGCGCGGTTGACCAAGGCCGCGGGCGTATCACCAACCGTAAGGACTGAACACTTTCCAAAGCGCGGTTGGCGTAATTTCAGCCTGAAATAATGGTGAGAAAACACATAACAACATGAAAGTGTGTTAACCCCCCCCCCCCTCTCTCTCTCCCTACGCGAGCGAGTCAACTGAGTCAGAACGGTGATTCACAGGCTCGCCAGGCTATTTCCCCGACCTGATGTTGCCTCAGTGCCTTAAACAGATATGTTCAATATCTTCTATTTCCAGAGGTTGTGGGGTGGGGGTGGGGGGTGCAGCCACGAGCAAGGGGGCCATCTGTGCACGGGAATGGATTCTGAAAATTCTTGAGATCAGTTTGCACATACGTGTATACATATGTATGAAACAGGATGTTTCGGGGAATAGCTGTGTAATCTTCCACGAATTCATAATTTCAAAGGCGATCCCGACATTGTTTCTGCTATTTTGTGGAGTGCTCAGAGTTACGAAGTGTCCTGGTTCCGATCGCCTTAATTCCTCATTCTATTCTTACGGCCCATTCGTGCGAAACTTTGCCGTGCGCGGATTCACAAGGATATCAAGTTCATCTCGCATTGTCTTGCTCTTCCTCCCAAGCCTCGGCTGTGGACTCGGGTTTTTCTTACGCCCCTTATTTGCATATCACAGACGTCAGCCATTGTCTCGGCGAAAGGACGTCGTGTCCTCTTAATCGATGTGGACGGCCAGTGCCGACTCGAGAGGGTCACAGCGACTGTTAGTCAGTGGTTGGCGCGCGCTTCTTGAAGCAAGCCCGCCGGAATGGCTCTCACTATGCCCTTGCCCTGGCTTGCGCTCACAAATGCTTGAGCTTGATTTGATTCTCACGAGGACTCGCCCCTTCCGCGCATCAGAATGGCAAGCGTGTGATCCGCTGTGATCTTGACATGGTTATCATGCCGGGGGCGCCTCGTAATTGCCAGTGGCCTCGCTGGGGTCGGAGCGGAGCGGAGCCGCCCGCCGTCTCGAGCTGCGTGTTTGCATCGCCGCCGGCGGAGTTTATCATCGCCGTGTTTGGGTTGTGTCGTTTTTGTCATTTCTTGCTCGAGCCTCGGCGACAAATCTCCCGAACGTTCATTTGCCTGCAGCTTCAGTGAATGCCTCTCCTCCCATACAACAGCAATGCCGCAGCGCCCGGTGCGCGCGAGGGCCAGCACCTGTCATCGCGGCCGGAGCGGGGCCCAGCCGCGCCGTGCATGCGCGCGTCACGCCGTTTTGTTCCTTGTTGCAGACAAAGGGCGTCCTCTAGCTGGGCGTCCGCGGCTGCAGCTGCCGCCTGGAAATGGAAAGTCTCCCTCTCACCTCCGGGGAACTCGCACTGTTTTGTGCTACTTTACGGCATCGTTCGGCTGTCATGCCATGCGCCTTCCGGGTGCCGCAGGCAAAACAAGTTTCTCGGCGCCAAGTGCAATCCCGCGAACGAGTCCGCTCGTGCGATTCGGCTCGCTGCCGCCACTTTCTTTCTCGGGATAATGAGCGGCGTGCCTTCGCGGCGTACGAACTTCATTACCTGAGCCTCGCCCGCTCTGATGCACTTTGTCGGTAATTATGAGCACCGATGTGATTGAGTCACTGATCGCGTCCAATTGTTTATAAATCGAGCCACCCTTTCGCCACCCTCAGCTGATTTTGTTTGTTTACCCATCGCGTTCGATTTCTACGCTGTGCATACACCAATGGCCATTATACGGTCATGCGCCATTGCCCTGCGAAACGAACAGCAACATCCGCGCGGGGCCAGCCAACAGCACCAGTGGAAAGTCACTCTCTAATGGCAACATCGTGAGTAGTCATAATAACCTACGGTGTTGCCATCACAAAGGTTAGACCCTCACCCCTCCTGTACCACCGGGGTTTCTTGCAGCAGATGGTGGAGCACGGTGAAACTAACATGGGTACGCGGGCTTCGCTGAATGTCAGTGGCGCGCTGTTCTCTATACGCTGAAGGTGAAATAAAACCGACGGAGTGAAACAGGGCACTGATCGTTTTTATTTATTTATTTATTTATTATTGTTATTATTATTTTTTTTATTATTATTATTAGAGAGAGAGAGAGAGAGAGAGAGAGAGAGAGAGAGAGAGAGAGAGAGAGAGAGAGAGAGAGAGAGAGAGAGAGAGAGAGAGAGAGAGAGCGCGTCTGTATCTGTAACAGAGAGACAAAGAGATAGACTGGTAGATAGAAATGGGGGACCGACATGATGTATAGACAAAAAATAGACAATTGCACACACACAAATGAAATAAATAAAACATAAGACAGACGCAAAGACCGAAAAAGAGAGAAAAGTAAAACTTCAACTCTGAACTTTTAGCTTAAAAGTTGCCACCACGAGCACATGTAACACAGATCACGTGAGGCTCATCGCTGCAGACGCTGATGGTTATTACGTAAAAATATTGCCTCATCGCATTGGCTTTTATTTGAACTGTTCACTAGACCAGAATGGATGGCCAGGGTTCATTTGTTCACACACGGGGCCGTATCGGGGCAACTCTCATCGCGCGTAGCCAAGCAGTGCCGCCAATTGGCCGTTACTGCTCGTCACTGCGTGTCCCTTGACGTGTTTTTGGGCTTTTAAAAGAGCTGATGTCGGCTGTTTGATGACTTATTTGCATGTTGATGACGAGAGCTTACCTTAATCACTCAGGGTGTATTCGTGCAGCTTCAGGGAGGCGGTGGCTTCTTGGTGGCCTTGTGTGAGGTGACTTGGATGATTACTTTGTCTCAGTTCTTGATAGTCCGAAACCTTGTAGCAGCACGGAGAGGGCAGGGCCATACCGGAGGCTGAGGGGTGTGTCCGGGGAGAAACCCAGATACTTGAAAATTCGTACGTTGTATAAAGTCAGTTTACCGTAGATCACAGGTTATGTGAAGCCCAGATATTGTCAGTATATTATAAAGTCCAGAGACGTTTAAAAGCCAGATGTTGTTAAGCCTAGACTCTCGAGGCAGAATGGTAAGAAGAAAGGTCGTCGTGTGGGCTTTTGTGGTGCTGGCTTTATCGGGCGTGGATTCCCTTTGATTCATCCGTTTGTTCTAGAATCCCCCACCCCACCCACCCCCTTTGTGGATTGACAAGCCGCTTCGTTCACGCTTCGCTTTCTCTTCTTAGAAGTCTTTGTATATATCACGACTTTTTTTTTTCTTCTAGTGTGAAATTTTTGCGTGGGAGAAATTAGTTGGGTCTTAATGATGCGAATTATTTTAAGCACATCCCCAGGAGGAGTTTGTATGTGCACCTTGTTGATTTATTTAAAAAATAAGAATTTTCCTTTTTCGGCATCGCGTGATAAAAATTATCTTCCTGTTAATTTTGTTGGATTGATGTTATTGCGTGAATTTGAGAATCTAGAATTCCTGAGCGGTAGGAAATTAAAGCGATTTTAGGTTTCGCTATGTCACCTTATTAAAATGTTTTAGTAGATTATTTCTCTCTCTCTCTCTCTCTCTCTCTCTCTCTCTCTCTCTCTCTCTCTCTCTCTCTCTCTCTCTCTCTCTCTCTCTCTCTCTCTCTCTCTCTCTCTCTCTCTCTCTCTCTCTCTCTCTCTCTCTCTCTCCCTCTCTCTCCCTCTCTCTCCCTCTCCCTCTCTCTCCCTCTCCCTCTCTCTCTCCTTCTCCCCTCTCTCTCCCCCTCTCTCTCCCCCTCTCTCTCCCCTCTCTCCCTCTCTCTCTCCCCTCTCTCTCTCCCCTGTCTCTCCCCCCTCTCTCTCTCCCCTCTCTCTCTCCCCTCTCCCTCTTTACCTCTCTCTCATACATAGTTAAATAAGGATATTTGAGTCTCGATAGATGAATTGACAAACAGATAGTAGGTATGTAGATGTAGATAATGCTTATCGAAGGACGTCATTTGTCCCTCGCCCTTGGCTTAGTCGTTCACGCTTCCCTCCGTGCCACAGGGCCTGGCGGAGGCGTCCCCGAGGGAGGTAAAGGGGATGAGTCGCGGAACATGTGCGGAACACGTTTTACTCTTGGCCTCCTCGAGCTCGGTGATTTTGAAAGTGACTCCGCCCGAAGCCACCGCATCGGGCGTTTTATTCGATTTTCTCCGGCCGCGGTTTAATTGTAGTTTGTGTGTAAATTTGCCTTAATTGTTCGTTAGGCTTGGCTAGCCCTTCGTTTCCTTGTGCGGTTTTCACTCTCTCTCGTCTCCTTGTATTATTCTTTATGATAATTAGACCATAATTGTTGAGCAAATAGCGCCACGATTGGAGTTGGTTTGTTTTTATCGTCAAGTGAGCAGAGATCGCGAGCGGATTGCGAAATTGCAAAGCTTGATTTTATCAAGCGTTTGTTAAAAGACGAATGGCGGAAGAGCGAGACCTAAAGCGAGAAGAGGAAGAGACGGCGATTCCATTGGCAGTGGAGATGGGATAATGAACACTAAGCGGGGATAGAGGTACTTGGCTCTTGTTGGGGGACAATTAAAAGCTTGATAGCTATGGAAAATGAGAAGATAATTACACCTGGTCTTAAAGGGGTTGTTCCGCCGCGTTCCGCAAGCCCCGCATTCTTGCTTTGTCCTGTCCCCTTGCGACCTCCTCGGCCTCGCGTTAAAGGTGAAGCGGGCCTGCTCCTCTTTTACTTAAATCGTGTACGTGATGTTCTCCGTGGACGTACACATGTTCGTGAACGAGTCCATGTCCCTACTCCACCTCCTACCCCTACTTTTACTCTTCCTTCTTCCCCTCCTCCTACTCTTCCTACTCCTGCTATCCCTCCTTTTATCACTGCTCCTCCTCCTCCTACATCTACTACTACCCCTCCTCCTCCTCCTGCTCCTACTAGTACCCCTCCTCCTCCTCCTACTCCTACTACTGCTACTACCCCTCCTCCTCCTCCTACCCGTCATCCTCTTCCTCCTCTTCCTACCATTCCTCCTTCTCTTCTTACCATTCCTCCTCCTCTGCCTCTTCCTATCCCTCCTCCTCCTCTTCCTACCCCTCCTCCTACCCTCCTCCTTGTGAAGGTTCGTGCCCTTGCCCTTGTCTGCTGAGAATCCGTCTTTTCATTTTGCCGTGATGTTTGGCTCAAGGTGTTCTCGTTTCTTTTTATGCGTCTGGTTGTCTCCGCCATCAGTCAGCTGGGTTATAATTCTTCCGGCAGCAGATCGAAGCCCTAGCACAGTGTTTACCTTCGGTTTCGTGAACGCGCCGCCACGGGAATCAAGATTGGATCCCGTGTAAATCACTGGCGAAATGCGATGGCGGAGATGCCACGCGACTCGGGGGCATTGTCGTCGTGTCCGTGGCGATGTAATGCCAGCTCCGGCACTCTGGTTGCGCCCTTCTCCTTGTCGCTCCTTCACTCCTGTTTGTCTTGTCCCGCCCCCTGGTTCAGCCTCTCTTCGCCCTTCCTGTGGCCTAAACTTGCCCTCCCCTCGCCCTATACTTGCCCTCACTTTGTCCTCCCCTCGCCCTATACTTGCCCTCCCTTTGTCCTCCATTCGCTCTCCTTTCGACCTTCCCGCGCTCTCCCCTTCGCTCTCCCCTCCCCCTCGTCTCGCTCCCCCCTCTCCTTGCAGTTGCCCTCCCCTCCCCATCCCTCCTCGCCCTTCCCCTCCCCTATCCCTCCTCGCCCTTCCCCTCCCCATCCCTCCTCGCCCTTCCCCTCCCCCATCCCTCCTCGCCCTTCCCCTCCCCCATCCCTCCTCGCCCTTCCCCTCCCCCATCCCTCCTCGCCCTTCCCCTCCCCCATCCCTCCTCGCCCTTCCCCTCCCCTCGCCTGGCATTGACCTGCTTACCCAGATCCCACACGCCGCGCGAACACCTGACCTGCTGTTATGGCTGTTTTTGTATGCATGTAAGCGGCGATGACGCGCGGCGGATCAAGGCGGCCGCCGTCATCAGGCCGATGGAAGGCTGGGTTCGAAGCCGCGCGAATGAGAACGAGCCGCCATAAGGGGAAGGGGGATAGGGGCGATGATGGCACTGGTATTAGTTGGCATCATTAGTGAATGGCAATGCGCGGCTGGCAATGAGTTAATTGCGAGGTGCGCTCGGGAGTGGCTCTTGCAGCGACGGCCACGGCTGTTGACGGCGGCTTGTGCATGCGTGTATGCTGGTCATGTATAGTATGGTTATGTAGCAGAGATGTCAAGACGCGAGGTACCGAGGCCCAGTATGCGGCCATCCCCTGCACGCCCTCCCGGAGGCCGTCTCTGTGAGGGCTCCGTACCCAAGAGCCGTGCCTCGGGTTCTCCTGCACCGGGATTTCGACATGTATTATTGAAGAGAGTCGTCGAGGATAATAGCGCAGCCCTCGTGCACCCAAGCAGCACCTGTCAATCGCCTTAGAGCCGGGCCCTGAATGGGAATTCGACAGCATTAATGGGTCTGTTGTGTCAACCGTCCCTGCGCTCCACATCCCGGCTGCTCCTCTTGCTTGGGGCGACGGCTGCTTGCATAGGGGCGGAGGCGGGCCTTGAAAAGCTCTATTATTGTTATTGTTATCAGCATTATTGTTATTTTATTATTATTATTATTATTATTATTATTATTATTATTATTATTATTATTATTGTTATTATTGTTATGATTATTATTATTATTATGATAATTATTATTATTGTTTTGCTATAGTTATGATGATTATTATTATTACAGTTTTTTTTTCTCCCTTATAATAACTTCATTGCAGTTGCCATTGTCAATATCGTTATTACAAAAGACGCTTAGTTAAGATGAATTAGAAATGCTGCAAAAGGAAAACAGCAGTTGTAAGAAGTCAGTGCCGTTGGAGGTGTAGGTGGGCGCTGGTGATTGAGACAGTAATGACGATTAGAAAGGGGTGGGCGGGGGTGGGCGGGAGGTGCAGGAGGAGTCATAGTTTAATGGTGGCGATGAGCTCCAGGTTAAGCTTGATTATTCGCCATTATGGGAGGAGGAGATGGAGTGTTGGTGGATTATGGTGGCGATGGGTATTGAGATTTGATGGAGATGGGGGAGTTGGTAGGTTGGTGGAGATGGTGAAATTGGTGGATTAGTGGATTGGTGGTGTTGGGGAATTGGTGGATTAATGGAGTTGGTGGACTGGTAGAGATGGTGGAATTGTTGGATTAGTGGATTGATGGAGATGGTGGAATTGGTGAAATTTGTGGAATAGTGGATTGGTGGAATTGGAGGATTAGTGGATTGCTGGAGATGTCGATGTGGAGGATGAGTCGATGAAGAGAAGGAGTAGAAGTGGAAGCATCGGAGAAATGATGAGGGAAGAATGAAGGAAGAGGAGAGGAGGAGGGTGAAGATGATGATGATTTAAGAAGATAAAGAGGGAGGAGTGGGGTGAGGGGGAGGGGGTGTAGCGTGGAGTGGGTGCGACCCCGACGGTGCAGGTGTTCTTTGCTATTGTTGCTTACCTTGTATGGCGTGATTCTGTTGTTTGCTGAGCCGAGTTACGATGTGCTGAGGGCAAGGCACCGGTCCCGCAGCTTTTTGTGCGGGAGAGAGGGTGTCTGCGGGTGGGTGTCGTGGCTGGCTGTCCGTCCCGTCGGTGCGTCGGCGTCGGATCGTCAGTCCTGGCCCGATTCTGCCCCATTCATCCAGGCGGTGTTCGATGCGAGCGCCTCGGCGAGTGGTGTCGTTGCTTTGGGCTTCGTTGGCCCCGGGTGCACCTGACCCCTGACCTTTCGGCGCCGTGACCTTAAGCCGTGTCATCTTGCAGCGCGTTGGGCCGGGCGTCATCGCAGCCCGACTGGAGGGGAGAAGAAAGGTCGCGCGTTCATCCCGTAGCGGCGGCTTCTAGGTTGCTTGCGTTCAAATGTCAACCTAGAATTATTGGTGGGTGGCCACCGGGGACCACGGTGCCACCCCCTCCCCGGTGACGTCACACGCTGGCTATTGCCATGGCAGCCGTGGTGACGTCACGTGCTCTTTGGGCCGGAGTTGTTGACGGCGCCCGGCGTGGCGGGGCTGGCAGGGGGGGGGGGGGGGGCGCCCTTTGTTAGGCTGGTCATTTAGATGTCAACTGCCATTGGCGCTGCTGTGAGCTTTCGTCGCTCGTTGTTTGCTCTGCGAGTTCACTGCAATGGCGATGCAGGATTTGAACAAATCCCAATGATTCCCTTTGCTGAATTTAATCGACGGTATTTACGGATACAGCAAATGCGATTCGCTTGTTATGGAGATGGGTTGCGTTGATCCTCTCCGCTCTCATCCGCCTAACCCTTTGTAAGCCTTCGCGAGGGCCGGAGCCTGGCTGTGGCGCCTCTCTTTTCTTCGATTCCATGACGACAACAAACAGACTTTCTATAGAGAATCCGTGTCAGCGAATTCTCATACTAGTCGCTGATTCGCGCTTCTGGCGAGGGGCTTGCGCTGAGACTCGCCAGGTGTCGGAGATAGATTTAGTGTGCAAGGAGCTGATGGATTCGATTCGTTCGTGTGTGTGTGTGTGTGTGTGTGTGTGTGTGTGTGTGTGTGTGTGTGTGTGTGTGTGTGTGTGTGTGTGTGTGTGTGTGTGTGTGTGTGTGTGTGTGTGTGTGTGTGTGTGTGTGTGTGTGTGTGTGTGTGTGTGTGTGTGTGCACGCTTATATGTATGTGGTGTGTGCGTGTGTGTGTGTGTGTGTGTGTGTGTGTGTGTGTGTGTGTGTGTGTGTGTGTGTGTGTGTGTGTGTGTGGAGAGAGAGAGAGAGAGAGAGAGAGAGAGAGAGAGAGAGAGAGAGAGAGAGTGAGTGAGTGAGTGAGTGAGTGAGTGAGTGAGTTTGTGCGTGTGTGTATGTGTGCACGCTTATATGTATGTGGTGTGTGCGTGTGCGCGTGTGTGTGTGTGTGTGTGTGTGTGTGTGTGTGTGTGTGTGTGTGTGTGTGTGTGTGTGTGTGTGTGTGTGTGTGTGTGTGTGTGTGTGTGTTTAGAGAGAATGAGACAAAGAAATAGGAGGGACATAGACAAAGAAGAAAGGGGAGCATGCAAGTGTTTTATTATGTTAGTGTGCGTGTGGTTTTCAGAGCGACGGAAATGAGTAAACTGTGACTAGAAGAAAAAAAGAGCGTGGAGGAGGGTGTGCTGGGTGGGGATGGGGGGTCGAGTACTGTGCCGGACGCCTCTAAACTGAAAGGCTGTAGAGGTTATTTTCGCTTGCCTCGAAGGAGTGTTGTCGTCATTCCTAGCACTGCCGGCACAAGTGTTGTTTGATTCTGCTGTAAATAGGAGACTATCATTATCATTTTCTTCAAGGTTATTCGCCACTTTTATAACGTTCCTTCATCCAGAATTTCCTCCGGGCGCCTTCTCTTTTATCCAACCCTTGCATCGCCCTGTCACAAATCGCCCTCATCTCCGCCCCTTACTTCACCCCTGTCAGAAGCTACCCTCACCCCTATTCGCTTGCATCACCCTGTCACAAACTGTCCTCACCCTGTCGCTTCTATCCCTTGCATCACCCTGTCACAAACTGTCGTCACCCTGTCGCCCCGAACCCTTGCATCACCGTGTCACACACTGCCCTCACCCTGTCGCCTCGATTCCTTGCATCACACTGTCGCCCCTCACCCTTGCATCACCCTGTCACACACTGCCCTCACCCTGTCGCCCCTCACCCTTGCATCACCCTGTCACACACTGCCCTCACCCTGTCGCCCCTCACCCTTGCATCACCCTGTCACACACTGCCCTCACCCTGTCGCCTCGATCCCTTGCATCACCCTGTCACAAACTGTCCTCACCCTGTCGCCTCTATCCTTTGCATCACCCTGTCACGAACTGCCCTCACCCTGTCGCCTCGATCCCTTGCATCACCCTGTCACAAACTGTTCTCACCCTGTCGCCCCGATCCTTTGCATCACCTAGTCACGAACAGTCCTCACCCTGTCAACATCATCGCTCACCTCGATCCCCCTTTTCACCCTGCCACAAACTACCCTCATCCCCATTCCCTTGCATCACCCTGTCAAAAAGAACTGTCCTCGTCGCCATCCCCTACATGACACAGTCAGTGCCAAAATTTTTCGTCAGTGCCAGGAGCTCTGGTGTCGCGGCCCGATCTCGATCATTTTTCTTTTTATTGGCATCTGTTTTGGAAAGGAATTGCATTAGCGATTCGTGACGAACAGAGGCGTTCCACTCTCTCTCCTGCGCGGATGCTTTGTTTGCTGGCTTGTTTACTGATTTGCTGGCTGATGTGTTGAGCGGGCTCTCTTTTCTCTCTCTCTCTCTCTCTCTCTCTCTCTCTCTCTCTCTCTCTCTCTCTCTCTCTCTCTCTCTCTCTCTCGCTCTCTCTCTCGCTCTCTCTCTCTCTCGCTCTCTCTCTCTCTCTCTCTCCTTCTCTCTCTCTCTCCTTCTCTCTCTCCCTCTCTCTCTCTCTCTCTCTCTCTCTCCCTCCCTCCATCCCTCCCTCCCTCGCTCTCGTTCTTTCTACCTTCTCTCCCCTCTCCACTCCTCTCCTCTCCTCTCTCCTCACTCCCCTCCGATCCCCTTCCCCTCTCCCTCCCCTCTCGTCACTCCCCTTCCCTCTCCCTTCCCTCTCCCTTCCCTCTCCCTTCCCCCTTCCCCCAGCTTTCCCCTTCCTCTCTGCCTTCCCCCTCTCCTTCCTTTATTTGTGAGCTTGTGTGTGTGTGTATGTATTGTTTCGGTGCTGTACATGTATGTATGTATGCATCTCTCTCCTCTCTCTCTCTCTCTCTCTCTCTCTCTCTCTCTCTCTCTCTCTCTCTCTCTCTCTCTCTCTCTCTCTCTCTCTCTCTCTCTCTATATATATATAATATATATATATATATACATATATATATGTGTGTGTGTGTGTGCGTGTGTGTGTGTGGGTGTGTGTGTGTGTGTGTGTGTGTGTGTGTGTGTGTGTGTGTGTGTGTGTGTTTATTGATCTGGGAGGTGGGTAAGTAGGCGCATCAGTGAGAGTGAACCCGCGGGGCGTGATGACGGCGGCCTGGATGGAGAGGAGAGCCGGGAGCCATAACGCCCAGTAACGTCATTTGGAGCAGGTTTGGGGCGTGAGTAATGCTCGCACGTGGCTCCTCCGCTCCCCGGGGGTAAGGCAGGCCCGTCGTCGCCCCCTGGGTGAGGGAGGCCCGTCGCCAGCGTCTGCCACAGAGCCACACCTCCGGCTTAGCCAGCGCTGTCGGCTTTTAGGCATGATGTTGCGGGTACAATGCGGATGCTGCGTACCCGAGGCAGAGTGTGTTGTTGTGAGGAGGGGTTGGTCGTTCCGTGAGGTTGTTTTCTGGTTGTACGTTGTTGATGCTGGGTTGTTGTACTTTTCGAAGTGGTTTTATTCTTTTGGATTTTGGATTTCTATTGTTGTTATCCTACCACTACCACCATAACCACTACCACCAACACCACCGCCACCATCTCCATGCCCGCCGCCACCACCACCACCACCAACAACAACAACAACAACAACAACAACAACAACAACTAAAACTAAAACTAAAACTAAAACTAACTGAAACAACAACTAAATAACAACAAAAACAAACTCCAACAACAGCAACAACACTTTTTTGCTCGAAGCGGTACTCCTTTGATCTTTGTTTCGCCAATTACATACCTAGTATATATGCACATCATAATGCTCTGTTTTTTGTTCCTAGTTTTAGAAATAATGTAGCGTCACAATATATCCACTGTTGTGGTGTGTAGCAATGCAAATGAGAAAGATTAATTGGCACGCATTAGATATATATTTTTTTGCGAGTTCCAATTTTAATGCGTTTTATTTGTTTATTTTTGCAGGTGAGGTGGCAGTCGGATCGTATGAGCATGACAAGTGTGTTTGGTGAGTAATTTTTCTGAAGGGGGAAGGACCGAAGAGGAGAAGGCAAAGAAGGAGAATAAAGGAGGGGAAGGAAAAGAAGTTGAAAAAAGAAAGGGAGATAGAAAGGAGGAGAAGGAGAAGGAAAAGAGGGAGAAAGGGAAAAGGAGGAGGAGGAAAAGAAGAAGGGGAAGGAAAAGATGATCAGGAGGAAGAGAGGGAGAAGGAACAGAGTGAGAGGGAGAAAGGGAAAAAGAGAAAGACAAAGACTTCAAGGGAATAAGGAAGGCTCCAAGGTCCGAAGAGTCGAATTAGACCGCTCGCAGCCCCGTCGAGCGAGGATGTTGGTGTTGGCGGACTAATGTGAGGGAGAGGGGGAGGGGGGGGGAGGACTGAGAGGGGAAGAGGGGGGAGGGGGGGCAGAGAGGGAAGGGGAGAGGAGGGGACGGATACGGGGAGGGGGAGTGTTGAGGAGGAGGGGGAGGAGAAGGAGAAGAGGGAGTGAGTGAGAGATAAAGGGACTGAGAGAGAAAAAGGTAGAGGGAGAGAGAGTGGGAGAGAAGGAGAGAAAAGGAGGGAGAGGAAGGGAGTGAGTAAGAGAGAGGGGAACTAAGAAAGGGAGGAGGAGAGGAAGAGAAATAGAGGGAGAGAGGGTGGGGATATGGGGAGAGGGAGGGAGAGAAAAAGAAAGAGGGTCGAGAATAGTAGGAATAGAGAGTGAAAGTGGGAGAGGAAGGGAGAGAGAGGGAGAGGAAGAGGAAGAGGGAAAGGGAGCGGGGGGCAGTTTGTCTGGGTGCTCGGGTACGCGGGCGTGGGCGCGCATGTGAAATCTATATACTATAGATAAATGAGATGCAAGGGAGAGAAACTAGAAAGAAGCAGTGAGAAGGAAACGAGAGGAGGGTTAGAAGATGCAACGTGGAGGTCACACTTGCCATGTCTGTGCAAGAAAGGAGGTCATAATTCTTGCAAGTTTATATTCACTCTTCGTGACAGATCCTTTTAGTGTGGGTAATGCTGTTGCCGCGTACGTTATTCATTTATTTTTTTTATTCGTCCATTTTATCCACTCATGTGATTATCGTTGATGTTATTGGTTTTATTAGTATCTTTATTATTCGTGTTCAGCTTCAAGTTCACTTTTTTGTAGGGGCTGGGCATTGTGGTTGAAGACACATTCTTGTCCGGACATGTTAGTGACGTGTCTGTCTTTGTTTCTTACATCCTGCTATTTTCTTTGTGTGCGCTGTTATATTTTGTTTTCGTTTTCCTTTTTTTCTATCCCGTTTTTTCCCTTTTCTTTCTCTTTGTGCTTTAACCTCTCCCTTGTATTCCTTTTTTTCTTTTTTCTTCTTTTGCCTGTTTTTTGTTCCATTTTTGTCCTTTACTTATTTTTTCTTATCTTTTAACTGTCCATTCTCCCTTGCCCCGCCCCCTCTCCTTGATTCGCCTCTCCCTTTCTTTTCTTTATCCTGATCGTCTCTCTCTCCGTTTCCATATGCATTTCATTCCTTTTTCCTTTTATCTAGTTCCCTTGTTCTCTTCCCGCCTCCCTTTCTTTTTTCTCTCTTTTCTTTATGTCCGCGTTCATCTCTTGACTTTTTTCATTTCTTCCCCATAGCTTCGATCCGCTGTCGTCTTTCTCTCTCGTTCTCCTCTCTACGGCCCTCCCTTTGTCATCTTTTCATTTTGTTGATGAGGTTGGAGAAGGGGAAGAGGGGAGAGGGAGAGAGGGGAGAAGGGTACAAGAGGAAAGGGAAGGAGAAGAGGAGATAAAGAAGGAGAGAAGGAGATTGAAGAGACAAAAATGGGGAGAACGAAATAGAAAAGGAGAGGAGTGAAGGGGATAGAGAGGGAGATAGAGAAGAGAGGAGACAAAGAAAGGAGATAAAGCGAGGAAAGTAGAGAAGAAAGGAAGATATAGGAGAAAAGGAAGATAGAGAGAGAGGAGGAGACTGAGAGAGCGAGAGAGGAGGAGACTGAGAGAGCGAGAGAGGAGGAGGCTGAGAGAGCGAGAGAGGAGACTGAGAGAGCGAGAGCGAGAGAAGGGGAGAGAGTGAAAGCGAGAGAAGGGGAGAGAGCGAGAGCGAGCGAGAGAGTGAGCAAGAGAGCGAGGCCAACCCAAAGGAATAAAAGAAAATCGGCTTGGGAAACGTATTCCATGTTCAGCCAAAGAAGCCGTTAAGGTTGCCAGGCAGGGAGTCGGTCGGCAGCATCGGCGCTGTGTAGCTTCAGACATCGGCACAGGCTTGGGGGGGGGGAGAAAAAGAGGGAGGGAGAGGGGAAAGGGAAAGGGAAAAAGGAGAGCGAGAGATAGGGAGAGGGGAAGGGAGAGGGAGGGGGGAGAGGAGAAAGAGATAGAGAGAGATAGAGACAAAGAGAGAGACAGACAGACAGAGAGACAGAGAGAGGAGAAGGGGAGAATGTGAGAAAGAGAGAAAGTGAAAGAGGGAGGGAGTGAGTGAGAAAGAGAGAAGAGAAAGAGAGAGAAGAGAGAGAGGGGGGGGGGGAGTCTGCTGCTCGCGCTGTGTCACCGCTGAACAGGTCCTGGTGTTGTGGCGGTTCGAACTAGACTGGGGATGGATGGGTGTACGCATCCGGGTGTTGCTGAAATCAGGTGGATCCGTTCATTGTTATTCTGGTCAGATCTTTCAGGTTGCGGCCGAGTTGGCTTAATTGCTTCCTCCCTGGGGTAGAAATACTGTAGGAAAGGATTCTGTTTCTGTCTGTGTCTGTCTGTCTGTGTCGTTCTGTCTGTCTGTCTGTCTTTCCCTCTCTCCTCTCCTTCTCTCCTTCTTCCCCCCCCCCCCTCTCTCTCTCTCTCTCTCTCTCTCTCTCTCTCTCTCTCTCTCTCTCTCTCTCTCTCTCTCTCTCTCTCTCTCTCTCTCTCTCTCTCTCTCTCTTTCTCCCTCTCCCTCCCTCCCTTTCTCTTTCTTTCTCTCCCTCCCTCCCTCCCTCCCTCCCTCCCTCGCTCTCCCCCTCCCACCCTCCCTCTCCCTCCCTCCCTTCCTCCCCCTCCCTCTCTCTCTCTCTCTCCCTCTCTCTCTCTCTCTCTCTCTCTCTCTCTCTCTTACTATTTTCATTCTACTTCTCTCTTTCTCTCCCTCCTTCACTCTCTCTTTCTCTCCCTCCTTCACTCTCTCATTCCCTCCCTTCTTCCTTTCATTTTCTCCCTCACTCTTTCCATCCTTTTCTCCTCTCCCTCCTTCCCACAGTCCCTCCCACACGATCCATCCTTCCCTCTTTTCCCTCCCTATCCCTCAACTGGCACTCTCCTTCCTCCCTCTGACAACCCGTCAGGCTTGTATTACTGTTTGACTAATAGCCCTTTACATAAATATAAGCATATCCAGTTTGGATAGATGCTGTAACATCTTACCCTGGCTTTTTACAGGGCATGTACACTGTTCTGTGAATAAATCTTATCAAATCAAATCAAATCTCTACTGGCACTCTCCTTCCTTCCCCTTTCAACTGGCACTCTCCTTCCTTCCTCTTTCTTCTGGCACTCTCCTTCCTTCCTCTTTCTTCTGGCACTCTCCTCCCTCCTTCTTCTACTGGCACTCTCCTTCCTCCTCCTCCATCTACTGGCACTCCCCTTTCTCCCTCTCCTTCTACTGGCACTCCCCTTTCTCCCTCTCCTTCTACTGGCACTCTCCTTTCTCCCTCTCCTTCTACTGGCATTCTCCTTCCTTCCCCTTTCTACTGGCACTCTCCTCCCTCCCTCTCCTTCTACTGGCACTCTCCTTCCTCCTTCTCCTTCTACTGGCACTCTCCTTCCTTCCTCTTTATTCTGGCACTCTCCTTCCTTCCCCTTTCTCCTGGCACTCTCCTTTCTCCCTCTCCTTCTACTGGCACTCTCCTTCCTTCCTCTTTCTACTGGCACTCTCCTCCCTCCCTTTCCTTCTACTGGCACTCTCCTCCCTCCCTTTCCTTCTACTGGCACTCTCCTCCCTCCCTTTCCTTCTACTGGCACTCTCCTCTCTCCCTCTCCTTCTACTGGGACTCTCCTTCTTTCCCTTTTCTGCTGGCACTCTCCTCCCTCCCTTTCCTTCTACTGGCACTCTCCTCCCTCCCTTTCCTTCTACTGGCACTCTCCTCCCTCCCTTTCCTTCTACTGGCACTCTCCTCCCTCCCTTTCCTTCTACTGGCACTCTCCTCCCTCCCTTTCCTTCTACTGGCACTCTCCTCCCTCCTTCTCCTTCTACTGGCACTCTCCTCTCTCCCTCTCCTTCTACTGGCACTCTCCTCCCTCCCTTTCCTTCTACTGGCACTCTCCTCCCTCCCTCTCCCACTGGCACTCTCCTCCCTCCCTTGCCTTCTACTGGCACTCTCCTCCCTCCCTTTCCTTCTACTGGCACTCTCCTCCCTCCCTTTCCTTCTACTGGCACTCTCCTCCCTCCCTCTCCCACTGGCACTCTCCTCCCTCCCTTGCCTTCTACTGGCACTCTCCTCCCTCCCTTGCCTTCTACTGGCACTCTCCTCCCTCCCTTTCCTTCTACTGGCACTCTCCTCCCTCCCTTTCCTTCTACTGGCACTCTCCTCCCTCCTTCTCCTTCTACTGGCACTCTCCTCCCTCCCTTTCCTTCTACTGGCACTCTCCCCGCCACTTTTCTCTCTCTCTCCCGCGGACTTTTAAGCACGACTGCGTTAGTTCGTTTGTGCCGTAGATAACCCTCTTGCTTCTCTTCTGCTGACGCAATAGCATCCCACATGCCTCGTCGCTGCTGCTGCTGCTGACGGCGCTGACATTCACGGGAATAGACTCGGAAAGGTTTCCATCTGTTATTCATGCCTGTCATGGGGGATTGACTTTCATTATTCAGATCTGGAGGAAAGGTTGTTATGATCGTCAGCGATTAGAGGGACGGCGATGATGGGACGAGATGCTAACGGGGACCCCGGGGGAAGGCGGGTTAATGCGTGTCATTGTGGTATCATCATTATTATTATTATTTTTAATGTAATTACTGTTGTTATTGTTATTATTATTATTATTATTATTTTATTTTGATGTTATTATTGTTATTGTGATTATTATTATTTTATTATTATTACTGTTATTATTATTTGTATTATTGTTTTTTTTTGTATTATTATTGTCATTATTAGTAAGAGTATTTTAGTAGTAGTTCGGGGAAGAAGGGTTGAATAAGGGTGCAGGACTGGGAACGAGGGAGACGAGGTGCAGTCCCTTGTTCCCGAGCGTGGTGGTCGAAGTCCCCCCTTTAATTAGTGGCGGCCGTGAGTGATGGTTCATAAATAAGAGCGCATTTTTGACGGTTCTCAAGGCGGTTCTCGATTTTACCGAATGATTCATAGGGCGGTTTCTAGTTTTTTTTCTTCTTATTCGGTTTGTGTTTTTTCAAGGTTATAGCGGAGGACATTTTTGGTTGAGGGGCGAGACTTTAAGGGAGGATAGCCCTTGAGAAACGGAAATTTAAAGGGAACCTCTTTTTGCGCGGGACTCCTCTGTTTGGTTAATATATTTGGAAAGAGAAATTTGCATTACAGATCGAAGGGATTATGGAGGGTTGCATCTCTTTTGTTACGGATGACTTGTCTGTTTTATCTCCCTCTTCCTCCCTCTCCCTTTCCCTCTCCTGTCTCTACTTCAGCCCAC
>NC_091586.1:10562592-10590092 GCF_042767895.1 Penaeus vannamei
GCAATAATTCATTTTCTTGATACAACAAAAATAATAATACCAAATGATAATGTTACTATAACTCAAAAAAGAAAAACGAAAATTGTCATACCTCAACAGCCAAGAGTTCAGTGTAATGAACCCAGGCTGGCGAATCACAACTGATCCGTTCAAAGGATTCGAACAAAATACCGATCCCTGAACCTTCTAATTCGCACAATAAGCTGTGCGAGAATGTAACAAAAATAAAATAAAAATAAAAGATACTTTCCTTTACACACTCTCTCTCTATTTCTGTTGTTTTTTTTTGTGTGTGTGCGTGTGTTTGCGTGCTTGCGTGAGCGCTATCAAGCACCATTTCCCAGCTCACTTCCTCTGTGCTTATCAGGATTTTCATATAAGAAATAGTTAATATTATTCTTAAATCTTGCACTCCACTTCCTCTTCTACTCTTACACTCCCCCCCCTCCTTCAGCGCCTTGCCATATAGCACTGAGAGCTTCCGCTTCACGCTTCCCCGCTCGTCTTAGCCCGGGAGGGGGGGGGGGGAGGCAGCTGTTTCACACCTTGTGTTTACTTGTTGACTTGTTGCTTAATGCCGGGTGTTGCAGCAGCGCCGGCTGCAGTGACACGCGCCGCAGAGATACCAGGGCTGCGTGACACTGCTGGCGCTGGCACTGTCGGGCGGGCGGCGGGGCGGGGCGGGCGTGATTGATGGCGGGATTTGAGATCAGGTGACGGACGCCGATAGATTTTTTTAGAGGAGGGAATTTCGTCTCCGATTCTCCTTAAAGAAAATGGGCTTCTCGGAAGTGGATTTTTTTTTCTTTTCTTTTTTTCCTCTCTCTTTTTATTTCTGTTAGATGGGAGATTATGGAAATCAGCGGGAATAGGTGATGTAGGGAAGTGAGGTTTAGGGCGGCGATGGTGGCGTCGTCTTTAGAGTTGGACGATTATACAGGAAGATGAAATAGACGAAGGATTTACTAGGAGACTCGGATCTTTCCTGGGCGTGCGAAGTAGAATGTGTGGAAAGGAAGAACATCTCGAGAGCATCGGAAGGAAAGAGCGTCTCTGAAACACCTGGAGGGAAAGAACATCTCGTGAACATCACCCGGCGCGCCAAACGGAAGCAAAATCGTCCCTCTCCCTCCCACGTTGAGAGAGGGAGAGAGAGAGAGAGAGGGAGAAAGGACGAGGACGATGGAGAGCGAGAGCAAGAGCGGGAGAGACAGAGACAGGGAGGAAGAGGGGTTTATGGAGACGCATTGAAGACGCAATTGCGAGACAGACCTCCGTTTCTAAGCCTGGGAGACTGCGGACGGTTGCAGGCGCGGACGAGAAGAGGGTGTTCGACACGCGGGGGAGAACGGCAGGTGTGGCGGGAAGGGGATTCGCGGGCTTCGGGGAGGAAATTGCTACCCAGGTGGGAAGTTGTATCCATGGAAGAGGTGGACGTGGAAGTAGAGGTGGAGGAGGAGGTGGAGGGAGGAGGATAGTAATGCACATGGCTATGGAGACGGAGAAGGCGCATTTGGAAATGGATGTGGAGATGGAGGAGAAGGAGAAAGAGAAGAAGAAAAGACAAATGGCGAAAGAGGGAGAGAAAAAACAGTACTAAGAAATCTGGCGTGGAAGAACTAGGGAACAAGGAAGAGATTCCAGCCCCTGTTCCTGGGAGACTCACGGTGACTGGCAAGAAGGGAGGGAGAGAGAGCGAGAGCAAGAGAGTGAGTGAGTGAGAGTGAGTGAGTGAGTGAGTGAGTGAGTGAGTGAGAGTGAGTGAGTGAGTGAGTGAGTGAGTGAGAGTGAGTGAGTGAGTGAGTGAGTGAGTGAGTGAGTGAGTGAGTGAGTGAGTGAGTGAGTGAGTGAGTGAGTGAGTGAGTGAGTGAGTGAGTGAGAGAGAGAGAGAGAGAGTGAGTGAGTGAGTGAGTGAGTGAGTGAGTGAGTGTGTGTGTGTGTGTGTGTGTGTGTGTGTGTGTGTGTGTGTGTGAGTGTGTGTGTGTGTGTGTGTGTGTGTGTGTGTGTGTGTGTGTGTGAGAGAGAGAGAGAGAGAGAGAGTGTGTGTGTGTGTCTGTCCGTGTGTCTGTCTTTGATAACGCTGTTTCCAGCGTTATGGAGAAATTACGAAGGGAGGGGGCGGGGTTTCCAGCTAGTGTTTTCGGTTCCATTTCCTGCGTTGGTGTTGACAAACCTTGGCATTAATCCCTGACAAGTAATGTGCGTCATTGCGATGATAGATTTTTTTTAAATATATGCAGCCGAAAGGGGGGGGGGGGGGAGAGGGTACAGTCAGAATTAATCTGTAAAAAAAAAAGTTGGGACACTTTTCCTCGCACTTTTTTTTCCTGCAGCGGGTAATCGAACCGGGTCGTCTTAATGAACTTAATTTAGTTTTAATTGTTTGATGGGATATCCAGATTTTGCCCGGCCGGAATTGGAAGTCGGGAGAGAGTTAGAGAAAAGATGTAATTGTGACTCAAGCAAGAAGGTGGGGGTTTCTTTTCTCCTTTCTTTTGTCGGAATGGGAATGGGAATGGGAAGAGGCCAAGAGGACTCGTCACTTAGAAGTATACAATAGAGGGGCTTTGTGTGCCTTTGGAAAATAACGCTTTTGGTAACGGGAAGAGCATCTGAACCTGGAGGATGTCTGTATACCCGGTATCGGGACCCGCACGCACATGTACGCAAATGTACTCTTGCACGCACACGCACACGCACACACACACACACACACACACACACACACACACACACACACACACACACACACACACACACACACACACACACACACACACACACACACACACACACACACACATTTTTTCTTATTTAACTTCTTTTTCAACATCCAAGGACTTCCAAAGCTCTTGGTTCTTTGATGATGCCTCTCCCCTCCCGTCCCCCCCCCCTTCCCCCTCTTCCTCACCCCCTCCCCCTCTCTCTCTCCTCCTCCCCCCTCCCCCCTCCCCATCGCCCCATCTCTACCCCCACCCCCCGAAAATAAGAACATATGTTTTTAGTTTTATGTGAAATATAACGTTGATTTCCCGATCAACCGTTACCCCTCGATCGCGTGACTCCTCCGCGAGAGACCGAGTGCAGTTGGTGGGGTTGATTGATAAGTCCCAGCCAGCGTTATGCATTGGGGAACGGGTCGTGCTGGTATGTACCGTTTCAAGAGGTAGAAAACCTGCGTCGTACCTTTTACTACCCCCCCCCCCCTCCGGTACGCAGGGTAGGTACACAGGGTGGTCTCTCGTTCAGCAGCGGGGTGGGTGTGTGGGTGTGTGGGGGGGGGGGGATTTGTGCCTCTGATACGCCCACGTTGGTTTATTTACTTATTTATTTCGTGGTACTCGCTTTAGATTTGATTTAGGTGCGTCGGGTCGTTGTTTGTGGGGTTTTGGTGTGCGTGTTCTTGGTCTTGGTTGGATTTCGTATTTCTGTGTATATTTTTTTGCATTTGATTGATTTCGATTGGTGTGTTGTTAATTTTTTCTTGTTGTTATTGTTGTTGATTTTATTGTTAATGCTAATCATCCGCATCAGTAATTGTGTGCGCGTGTGTGTGTGTTCGTGTGTGTATATGTATATGTATGTGTGTGTGTGAAGAAGCGGGGGAAGGTTCACAAATATACACGCAATAAATTCAAGAGTATTCTAGAAGAAACTGTGTACTCATATATATATATATATATATCTCCGTCCCACGTGGCGACCCCCAACCCCCTCCCCTGGCGGCGGCGACGGCGGATAAAGTAGGTGTCGCGGGCGCATCCATCCCCCGCCCGTGCCATTCAGGATTCTCTAGTGCCTCTTCAGCTGGCACTCTACGGCACTCCCAAGTATGTGTGGAAAAGGAGGCTTTAGATTGCGTTTGGTGTTCGTACGGCGGGCTATTCGTCTCCGGAATCAGTGTAGCCCTCGGACGAATATTTTTAGAATGGGGGGGGGGGTAAGGTGGGTGAGGGAGGAAGGGAGGGAGGGAGGAAGGGAGGGCGAGTGGGGAGGAAAAAATAGATGGGTAGATAGGGTGGAGTAAAAGGAGAGAGAGGAGCAGGGTGGATGGAAGGAAGTACGAAGGAGGAAGGATAGGAAGGCGGGGAAGAAGGAAGACAGGAAGCAGAAAGATGGGAGGAGGAGGAAGAAGAAGAAGGAGGAGGAGAAAAGGGAGGGGAAGGAGAAGGAGAAGGAGAACGAGAACAAATGAAGCAGAAGCAGGAAAGAGAAAAAGAAAAAGGAAAGAAATACTCGTAGGGAGGAAAGTCGGAAGCCGTGTGCCTTTCATCCCGCGCGCCGACGTTGGACGTGGTCATGCTCCGCCCATGACTCGGGGGGGGGGGGGGGGGGCGTCTTCCAAGTCTTTCAAACTTTTAAAATTCTTTGTCGTCGGAATATGCGGAATGAAGAATCCGAATGACGGAATATTCCTCTTCCGCCGCGATTAAAAATTCTTCCCTCTCGGGCTTTTATTCATTGTGTGACGTCAGCAGATAATGCTTCCTTTCCCCCACCCTCTTCCTCTCCCTCTCACTTTCCCCTCTCCCCCTACCCCTACCCAACCCCCTGCTTCGGGAGTGGATTTTGCTTTTTTTCTTTCTTTTTTTTTTTAGTTCTATCACTGTCGTCGATATTCGTCCTTTATCCGTCTTGATCTAACTGCCATATTATATTTCATGGGCAGTGTAAATGCAGTGTTATGCTAAAGAGATTTGGGTAAACGGATTATTTTTTTTTCTTTTTTTTTTGTGGTGGGGAGATTACAAGTTTTATTTTGTTTAGGGTTTTGAGTAATCGAATCGGTAATGCCAAAGTTGGAGATATTGTCATTCATAAGTTATCTAGTTTTTTTTCATATGTTCTCATTATCGCTGCAGTTGTAGATATCGGTATTCTTAATGATATCTGGTTGATGCAACTTTCTCTTTTTAGATATATTCTTAAGGAAGTGGAGATTATTATTCTTATCTTATCCTGGTGTTGCGTTTTTTATTCATGTGTTATTGTATTTAGATTTTTTTTTTTTTTTTTTTTTTGTATAAAGTAAGCTTGTAAATTTATAAGCTTGTTATTTATATGTTGTCATTTTTAAGTGAGTTTGTAAAAGTCTTTCCAGTCAAAACTAATAATCTTTTTACCGTATATTACTAATTTTAAAGTGAGTTTGTAAAAGACTTCCCATTCACAACTTGAAGTTCAGTAAGACGCTTTCTCAGACTCCCTCACACAACCTTCAGATGTTCCTCCAGTACCATATCCTCGCCTAATGAGTCGTGTTATTGTCTATTCAGCCCGAGATTAGTGGGACCCTCGGCGCCTTTTGTCGAAGACCAATATCGTCACGGTCTATATAAGTCCGAGGTAATTACGTGTGATAATTAGGACAACAAATGATACGAATGATGTCAACGCCTCACTTCCGTCGCGTTCCCACGGCCCGTGACTTCCCTCGCGCACATTCGGACGCCCACGTAATTTCATCGGGTGACCGCTTGGAGATGCTGGTCGACCATCCGGACGCCTACTCGCCGATTTGGACACCTACATGTCTATTCGGATGCACATCCTCAATTCGGACGCCCACACGCCCTAACGGATGTCTGCTCTCCCTTTCGGACGCCGGTCATCCATCCGGACGCCTACACGCTGATTTGGATACCTACATATCTATTCGGATGCACACCCTCCATTCGGACGCCCACGCGCCCAAATTGATGTCTGCTCTCCCTTTCGACCCCGGTCTCGTTTTAGCGGACACCCACCCGCCCAACCATCCTCCGAACATACCCCGTGTCTCCCTCTTGCTGTGCTAAAATACTCAGGAAAATGCCACCAAGAATTCGACCCTTGCCACACTTAGTCCAGTGCTCCGGGACGTCTCGGCGGAGGGACGTTCCAAAGGTTTCTCTGGGGGTTTCAGTGCGTGCGAGCATGGCCGATCCCACTCGAGGCGACACGAGGGCCTCATGAGAGAGGGTGTTTGGGTGGATGGGTAGGTGTGTGAGTGAGTGGGTGGGTGGGAGAATGGGTGGGTGGGTGAGCGGGTTGGTGAGAATGAGTTACCTAATAGATGTGTGTGATGATGGTTTGGATGGTTGGGTGTGTGATTGTGTGAGTGAGAGAAGGGTTCTTTAGGTTCCCAGGAATATTACGGATATGGGTAGCCGTGGGAATGTTAGATATGTGTGTTGCGTGGTCCTTCTTGCAACAGACCTCGAGGGAAAAAGTTTCGTGTGAAGGCGGAAATCAAGACGGTCGCATTTTGCTCGTGAGAAGTGACTTGGCACTCTCTCCCCACGGGCTGGGATCGCCACAGGGCAGTCGGTCGTGAGAATACTCTGTTGACATGTATTACAAATTTCGGTTTACCTTTTTTTGGAAGAAGGGTGAAATGATTTGATAGTGTTACCATGGTTCTCTATTAGCTAATGCGTCAATATGAGATTTTGTTGGTGTTTATATTTTTACTTTTCTTTTTTGGAAGAAGGTTAAGATATTATAATGATACTCTCATATTTCTCCATTAGTTCGAGAAAGCGCAAGTATAACATCTTTTTATTTATTAGTATTTTGTTTACATTTTCCATTGTTGGATTTGCAGTGCACTTGAACTTACTCCGCCTTGCTTATCTGAACCCAATTCGCCCTTAATCCCCTTTGCATGACCCTGGAGGCGAGCAAGAACTTGCCGGGTATCTTGTAAGACTTCCCGGCAGCCCCAGAATCTGATTTAAGCCCGCGGATGCCAAAGTTTTATGGCACATCAGACGAGATCCTAATGGCGGCAATCAGGGCGGCGCGGCGGGGGTGCTGCCTGAAACTGGAGACCGAGTGTGCGTGCGCGCCAGTGAGTCACCGTGCCCGGCTGCGGTGGGTTGCTGGTAGTGGGCCGGCACTGCCCGTCGCGGCCGCTTCTCGGGCAGGGCGAACTCTGACGTCACACGCATTCTGATGACGTCACGCGAGTAACGGCAGATAAGGCTCCCGGTGGTGACGTCATGAATTGGTGTTTCCCCATGCTTGCTTCTCATTGGTGTTGCCTGACCCTCGCTGGGATGCCTTCTACTTGAGTCAGTTTGTCATATCGGACTTCCTTGTACACTCACATATGCATATGTACATATACTAGTGTTTTTGTATTTATTGATTTATGTATGTATATACATACAGAGACAGATACATTTATAAATGCATATGTAGATACATATACGGATACATATATAAATACTTACACTTATAGATTGGTTTATACATGTGTGTATGAATTTATGAATGTTTGTATGTATGTATGTATATATATTTATATACGCATACGCCTTTTTGTTCGCACATGAATGTAAAAGCCAACCTGTGCAGTTTTATCTAATATCGCAATAAGTACCACTGGGTACATTTGGGGTGATAAAAGCGAGGAATCCTTACAAGAGACGCACCGATTATTGGTAAGCTCTTTACATTGGTGATTGCAAGCTCAGAGATCTTATAAAGTTCATATTTTTTTCAGAAAATCTAAATGTACCAAGGGCTTTTTCGTTTGCATTCATTATTTCATTTATGTAAAAGATATACCAGTGGCTTGAACATTTCATTTACGTAAAAGATATACCAGTGGCTTGAACGAAATTACCCGGGGTTTTCCACCAGATTCTGTATCCTTTTAGTCGATCTAGATGCTGACTGAGTCCGATTTGGGCCGTGCGGTCAGACAAGTGGAGAGTCCTGTCAGGTGAGGGCTATGACGTCATACCCACGCGACGGTCACCTGTTCCTCGTCGACCGATTCGCTGGAAACGACCGCGACATTTCCTGTGGTCGGTCTCTTTCTCTTTCTTTCTTTCTTTCTTTCTTTCTTTCTTTCTTTCTTTCTTTCTTTCTTTCTTTCTTTCTTTCTTTCTTCTTCTCTCTCTCTCTCTCTCTCTCCCTTTCTTTCTTTATTCTCTCTCTCTCTCTCTCTGGCGGTCTCTCTCTCTCTCTCTCTCTCTCTCTCTCTCTCTCCCTCTCTCCCTCTCTCCCTCTCTCCCTCTCTCCCTCCCTGCCTCCCTCTCTCCCTCTCTCCCTCTCTCCCTCTCTCCCTCCCCCCTCCCCCTCTCTCTGTATCGAATGGTTCTTCTTTTCTCCGAACCGGAATTCTTGACATCCATCTTAACTTTTCTGCTCGATTGGGCGCTCATGGCTGCTCATGAGCCACGTCGATCTCGCGCTGCCTGGCCCCTCGTTTCGCGGGTCGCCTCGCCCTCTCTCCGCGTCTGCGTTCGTCGCTGCATGGCCGGCGGTAGTCGTCGGTCGTTTGGCGGTGGTCTTTGGTCGTCAGGTGTCAGTCGTTTGTCGTTTGTCGTAAGGGGTTAGGCGTTTGTCGTTTGTCGTTAGTGGGAGCGCTGCGGGGCTGTGGCGCGATGGGACAAAGAGCGGGTGTAAAAGTGGTGGGAATGGGAAGTGACTAAGGAAGGAGGGAGGGAGTGAAGGGCACGGTGAAGGGATGGATGAGGGAAAGGAGGAAGGAAGAAGAAGGGGAAAAAGAAAAAGAAAGGCAGAGAGAAATAGAAACAAGCAGACAGGCAGGCAGACAGAGGCAGAGAGAAATATAGAGAGAAGGTAAGATAGAAAGAGGGTAAAAAATGAAAGATCAGAGATGGAGACGAATAGGCAAACCTGAAGCCAGAGTCCGGTAAGTGAGGGAGAGGAGGCAACCCCCCCCCCCCCCCACACACACACACATACACCGCCGTCTGAAAAAAAAAAACTCGACTGCATGCACGCACACACGCACGCACAGAAGCCGACGGAGCGTTGGCCTCCGTCGTCGAGGCCGAGCGTGCGTGCGCCCGCCGGATAACGCAGCGCTTAGTGTCATCGTTAATCCCGCCACGTCGAAGTCCTCCACGGTGGCCCGGGTGAAGGATGTCATGCGGGTCACCTGCGCGCTCTCGCTCATGTCGGGTCATGCACTGGCTGAGGCGCTTGCTCGTGCATGGAGGCGCTCAGGCAGTGCTCCTCGCGTCGAGTCCTGCTCCCGGCCCCGCTTTCAGCCGTGTTGGGAGAGGATCTCTTGTGTTATGCTCTCCGTCTTTTAACCTCCTTCCTTCCCTTCTTGTCCTCTCTCTATTCCCTTCTCCTTCCCTTCCTTTCTTCCCTTCCCTCCTTTTCCGCCCTCCTTTCCCCCGTCTCTATTCTCACATTCTTCCGTTCCCGTTACTCTTTCCTCTACTCCCCTCCCCTCCCTCCCTCCCTCCCTTATTCCCTTTCTACTCACCTTCCCTCCCTCCCCTCCTTCCTTCCCTCCTCCTTTCCATCCTCTTCCTTCTCATCTAACCTCCATCCTCTTCCTTCACCCCTTCCCTCCTCCCTTCCCTTCCCCTCCCTTCCCTTGCCTTCCCCTCCCTTCCCTTCCTTCCTGTGGGCGGCCATGACATTTGGGGCGGCATTCTTCCCGCCGCAGCGCCTCTCCGTCTCCTCGCCGCGTCGCTTCGTTTTCAATTTCCGGCATTCCCGTGATTGCAACCTGGGAGTGGCCGGGCAGTGCGTTGCATCAGATTTGTTCTTAATTTCCTTTCGATTTTTATGGTGCCGAAGATGCGGGGAAAGTGCGTGGGAGGGACTTGTGTTCGTGGCAATGTGAGTCTCTGTTTGCCCTGTGTCTGCGTGTGCTGGGGTGGGGGTGGGGTGTTGGGGGAGGGGTGGGCTGTCGGAAGCAGGTATGTGTAATTGCATGGAACCTATATGTCTGTATTCGGTATTGTATGTGTCTGTTTTTGCGCTCACGAACGCACGCACGCGAGCAAGCACAACATTCAAGCCTTTCGGAGTGACGGTGTGTATGTGTGTGTGTGTCTGTTCGATTTCTGTTCTGTTTTGTTCTATCTGCTTCTCCTTTCTCCTCTCATCTCCCCCTATATTCCACTGAGGCATCCGTCCCCATTCCCTCTTCTCCCCTTTGTATTCGCCCGTTCGTGTATGGTTGCACTTCATGAAATGATTTTCCCTTCCTGTCCCGCCCAGCCATCCCCCAACCGTACCATTAGAGGGGCGTGGCATTCTGCTGTCACTCTCACTGTCGTTGCCAACCCCCGCCCCCCTACGTCTACTCTCGACCCCCCCTCCACCCTCAAACCCCCACCCCGCTTATACCCCCCCTCCCCCCTTCTACTCCCCCGTCCGCCCAGGAACCGTCTCTTGCTATCACGTGATTGCAAGCACTCCGGGGTTCCCAGGGTTCCCCTTGCTTGGCCACCGCAAAACCTGCATCCCCCCGGGAGGTGAAAGTAGTCGGCGGCGCGGCCATCTTCATTACCTGCTGGTTCGGATGTCGTGATTCGCTGCAGGAGGATTTCCGCCGTCAGCCTGGCCCGGATTTGGGGCTCGTTGCGTCCCCGTCCCGTCGCCGGTCCCGTTCTGGGGGCCTGTCGGAGTGGCGGGATCGAAACCTATTTTTATTCGTTCTTTCATTCATTATTGTTTTTGTTGTAAGTGTGTGTGTGTGTGTGTGTGTTTATGTGTGCTTGTGTGTGTGTGTCTGTTTGTATGTGTGTGTGTGTGTGTGTGTGTGTGTGTGTGTGTGTGTGTGTGTGTGTGTGTGTGTGTGTGTGTGTGTGTGTGTGTTTGTATGTGCTTGTGTGTGTGTGTACGCACGCGCTTGTGTGTGTGCGTGTGTGTGTATGTGTGTGTGTGTGTGTGTGCTTGTGTGTGTGTGTGTGTGTGTGTGTGTGTGCTTGTGTGTTTGTGTAAGTATGTGTGTGTGTGTGTGTGTGTGTGTGTGTGTGTGTGTGTGTGTGTGTGTGTGTGTGTGTGTGTGTGTGTGTATGTGTGTGTGCGTGCGTCCGTGCGTGTGTGTGTGTGCTTTGTGTGTGTGTGTGTGCTTGTGTATGTGTATATGCTTGTGTGTGTGCGTGCGTGCGTGCGTGCGTGCGTGCGTGTGTGTGTGTGTGTGTGTGTGTGTGTGTGTGTGTGTGTGTGTGTGTGTGTGTGTGTGAGAGAGAGAGAGAGAGAGAGAGAGAGAGAGAGAGAGGGAGAGGGAGAGAGAGAGAGAGAGAGAGAGAGAGAGAGAGAGAGAGGGGGGGGGAGGGAGGGGGGGAGGAAGAGGGAGAAAGTGCGCGTTCATACATCTGTGTTTGTTTTGAATGGGCTCGCATTTCATGTGCCTCCCCCCCCCCCCTTTTTTTTTCTTCAACTTGTGACGAATTGCCAGGGACGGGAAGCGATTCATCGTGTCCTTTTTTATTTATTATTATTTACTTATTTTTTATCTTCGCTTGAACCTCGACCTAGTATGCTTAATCTTCTCGGACAAGGCTAAGGTGAGAGCTGACCTCATAGGCAAGGAGGTCGGGGTAGACAGGAGACGTATGTATGTATTTTTTTCTGGCAACTCGTGTCAAGGGAACGATGAATTTGCTGTATTGTGCCACGTTCTTGTCAAAGGAGGGGGCGGGCTGTGGCGCGGGTGATTGGATGACTGGGAGTGAAATGACAGGGAGGAGGGAGATGACTGGGAGCGAAATGACAGGGAGGGAGATGACTGGGATTAAAATGACAGGGAGGGAGATGACTGGGAGTGAAATGACAGGGAGGGAGATGACTGGGATTAAAATGACAGGGAGGGAGATGACTGGGAGTGAAATGACAGGGAGGGAGATGACTGGGATTAAAATGACAGGGAGGGAGATGGCAAGATGGGAGATGATAGGGAGAAAGATGACAAAGAGGGAGATGACAGGGAGTAAAAGAGACATGGAGGGAGTGACAGGGATCGAGATGATCTCAACTAATGGTGGGAGGCGATCGGGGAGATGCTCCCGAGGCGGCGGTGCGCATGCGTCGGGGAGCGAACGACTCGAAAGCGGGAATCGGTGCAAACGACGCCAGTTGCAGCGACGGATCCGCTTTGAAGGATCTCATTCCGAGTCGTCGAGGACGCTGCTAAGGACGCCGAGAGGATTCCTTTGGGCGAGCTCATTACGCTTCTCCCCGCGTGGCGTTCCTGGGCAGGTGCCAGTGCCGCTGGGGGGTGGCACGGAAGTCTTTGGAGGCGTGCAGGCGTGGTGCCACGGATGAGGCATGAAGGCGTGGCACTGATGAGGCACTTGGGTGACGTTATGGGGCACTGTAAAATCTGAAAATGGTTTTATGTGCTGCTGGCTGACGGATTTTACTGAACTAACGAGGGATTTAGAGGTTTTATTTGTTCTTCAAGAATAAAAGGCGGCAGAACGATGTCTATTTTTAATCCTACAATAGATGGAAAGAATGTATTTTAACGAATCTAAAGATTGTTTTCTTTTTATTTGTATAATAATAATTTCTACACAAAGAATCCACTCTACGCAAAATTGGGTTTATTAAAAGGCGAAACATATTCTCTTTACTTTGTCCCCACTGTATTCATGGCTGCCAGGCACGCTTAATTTATTCTTAAATTGCCCCCGAGAGGAAAGGGCGTGCGTTGGGCGGCGCAGCGGAAATGCCGAGTGGAGTGCCAAGTGTGGAAGCGCGGGCGGACCGCGAGGGGCGGAATCTGAGCTCGCGGGCGTGACTTGAGGACGCGGGTATGACTCGGGGGAGGGGGGAAGTTAGTATAAGTTACTGCGAGAAGTTGGTTTAAGTTACGGCGAGTGTTTGTGTAGAGGAGGAAGGAATGAGCGGCTGGTGGGCGCGCTCTGAAGGGGGCGGGGAGAGGGGGGGGCGGGTCTCGCGTTTATCGTATGATAATATTGACGGACATGAATGCGGCGAGCAACGGCGGACGCGGCGAAGGCGGATGCCACCCTCAGGCGAAGCTTTGCGCCGGAGACAAAGATGCGGGAGAAAGAGGCACGTTGGAGAGTGTTGGGGGGGGGGGGTGCTTGCAAGCAGGTCAGGCGTGGCGCAGACCGCTGGTATCGCTCGAGAAAGTTGAATCGTAGGCGGACAAAAACACTTGCCTGGTGTCACGGCCACGCCCGCAGTCACCGTGATGGGGCGCCCGCGCTAACACCCGCGCTCACTTGTGAGAATTGGGCGTGGGCGGAGCACTCGGGCGGCGTTTGATTTCATTTCTTTGTTGGCTCTTATGTTGTTAAGAGTTCTGCTGCCTTCGATGGAGGAGGTCAGTTGTTAATTACAGATGTGAAGTAAGAAATTAGTACGATAGATTATAATCATAGATGATCGTGTTAAAGAATATATGGCTGATTGCGATGATGATTGTGAGTATAAGAATAATATCAGTAATAATGATAACGCAGAAATCAAATCGCAAGCTATTATTTTACCAAAGCAGGGCATGCCATGGTGCCGCACACAACGTCCAGTCTCTGAATTGCACGAGAAGGAAAATGTGAATTGTGACGAGCGAAGATGAAGCGCGAATTGTTTAGCGAGTTTGAGTTCGGGAAGAACTTTGAAGTCTGAAAGATGCTGAGAAGTGAATATCCAGCTGAGAGTGGTGGCGTGTAGGGTTGGATAGCTACAATTAGCGCACGTGGAAGGCGCTGCGGTGCAGAGCCGAGGAGTTGGTCGTGCTATTTTGAAAGGTCACACTAGGAAACTTTGTCGTGCACAGCGTCGTGACCTCGCTTGCCGGCACGACCGCTGACCTCGCCCACCCGCAGTCTCCTCTCTCCCACCTCCTTTCCTCCACTTCGTTCCCCCCCCCCTCTCTCTCTCTCTCTCTCTCTCTCTCTCTCTCTCTCTCTCTCTCTCTCTCTCTCTCTCTCTCTCTCTCTCTCTCTCTCTCTCTCTCTCTCTCTCTCTCTCTCTCTCTCTCTCTCTCTCTCTCTCCTTGTGTCGCCCGTTGCACTTTTGTTTGACTGGGCGGCTCTGGTTCCGATGACTCGGCGTCGCTGAGGGTTTTATCTGAATTTCTTCGGTCCTTGGAAGGTCACCGCACCCTTGGTCTGGTCGGTCGGTATTGCGTAGGATCGCTATCGCCTCGCCGATGCAAAAGAAGTTCGCCAATCGGGACGTTGCAAGGCAAAGACGGGGCTTCAGCGTGCGTCGCACGCTTTGCTCGCCCTTTAAAATCTGTTCCCCTTTGTACTCTGTCTCCTTTCCCCTCCCTGCTCGAGCGAGCCAGTCCCTCCCCCTTCCCCTCTCGAAGTTTGAGAAGTAAGCGGGTGCAGGCGGGGCGAGAGAGACGGATCCCGCAGTGACCTTTCCACGTGCTTGCCATTAGTGCTTGATGAGGCCCGCCTGATTCGCGCCCTTTGCCGAGCGTCGACGGTTGTGCTCGCACGTACGAGTCGGATCCTCCAGGTGCTCCCGCCGGTGTTGCTTCGCGCCCGTCGCGCCGTCGCCGCTGCGTGGCCCGTTTGACACCGCGCCCGTCGGAGGAGCCGTCGCGTCGGCCCGCGGTGGCTCCCGCGCCCGTTTCCTTCGTGAACAAAGGAGGAGGGATCCCAGGGGTAATTGGGGCTGAGTAATTACTATTGTTATTGGGTGACTGCATTAAGATGCTTGTGATTTTTCCAAGCACGACTTCTTTTGTTTGATGGCGAGACCGGGGAGAACAAAAATAACAGGCACTAAGGGTGGATCAAGCGGCTTATTGTGCTCGTGAAGACTCATTTCCCTTGTCATTTTTATCGCGAGAACAATCGTGTTCAATACTGCGGTGTTGCCGTCTGCCGCGCGCGGACAAAGGAGACCCAGCGTGGGCGCTGGAGTCGCGGGAGTTTGGGCGTGCCATCGCGTCGGGTGCGTGGGCGTGGGCGCGAGAGGGACTGGCACGGCATTGTGTTCCGGCGCGGGAGAACAAGGGCCTCGAGGGCAGGACAAGTGGGGGAGAGGCGGGGGAAGGATGCGTTGGGGAGGCAGAACAGAGGGGAAGGGGACGGGTTCTAGAAGGATGGAGGGAAGGATGATGTGGCTAGGACAGGGAAGGGAGACGTCGAGCGAGAGGTGGAGGGGAAGAAAGAGGAGATGGCGAGGAGAGAAAAAGAAGTAAAAGCATTGAGAATAAGAGGGTTTTCGAAAGTGGAGGAAAGAGTAATGTGAATAGAATGGGTATGAAGAAATCAAAAGGAAGGGAGAGGGTGAAAAACAAGGATAACGGGAGGGGAGAGAAAGGAAGATGAGACGGAAGTAAAAGGACGAGAAAGAGAAACGATATAATGACGACACTGAAGTGTTGCGAATGTAAGAGAATGGAAAAGTTGAACTGAGAGTCCAGGTGAAGATTAATGGCAGATTAAAGAGATGAAATCGGCGGAAGATGTTATGTAAGTGGTTGCATAGAACGAAAGGGAAACCAGTAAAAGTAGGGCCATAGGAAAAAGGGAAGAAGGGAGAACGAGGGAAAGTGGAGCCATAAAAAGAAGAGGGAAAGGGATCTGAAAAGGGGGTCATGGAAAAATAAGGAGGAAGGGAAAACGAGTGAAAGTGGGACCATATAAAGAAGGGAGAATTGAGAATGAGGAAAATGAACCATAAGATAAAGGGAGAACGAACGAGCGAAAGAGGGGATCTTAGAATGAAGGAAGAATGGTCCATTTAAAGAAAGAGAAGAGAATGAGGGAAAGTGGAGCTTAGAAAAAAGGGATAAGGAAAAACGAGCGAAAGAGGGGACTGTAGACTAAAGGAAGGGAGAATGAGAAAAAGAGACCATTTAAAGAAGGAAAGGAGAATGAGAAAAGGGAGAAGGGAAAACAAGCGAAAGAAGGGACCACAGAATGAAGGAAGGGAGAATGAGTGAAGAAGGGACTATTAAAAAAGATGGGAGTACGAATGAATGTGGAGCCACAGGAAGAAGGGAGAAAGAGAAAACGAGTGAAAGAGGTACCGGAGAAAGAGAAAGGGAGAACGAATAAAAGTGGGGCCGCAGAAAGAAGGGAGAAAGGGCGAACGAATAATAGTGAGGCCACAGAAAGAAAGGGGAAAGGGAACCGCGAGTTGGCGCCGCGGAAGAGAGAGTGTAGTACGATTGTGGTGATGGAAAGGGAAAAAAAAAGATAGTGTTGCGGTGCACATGTAGATGCGTTAGTGACGGGCGTGTGGGTGGGTGAGTGGGGGGGGGGGGCACGCCCTGTTTATGCGACCACATCATTCTATTGTGGTTGTGGCTTGCTTTCCGTTCCCCCGGCAGATGGGTCGCGCCGCTCTTCCCTTCGCGGGCCACTGGGTTTGTTTACCTTCCTCTCCCCCCACCCTCCCCTTCTGAACGCATTTTGTCCCATTATGTTGACCCGATTCCAAAGGTCATTTCCTCCGTGTAGGTCGATTGTTTCTCTGGAGAGGACCACCTAAAGTAAATGCGTGCGGCGGATAATGGATGTATACTTTAATTATCCGGGGGCATGCAAATATTACATAAGACACGCAACAACGCTCGGAAAACCTTTCGTAACGGGGCAGTAATTCCTAGATTGGATATGTGGGTCGTTGGAAAGATTTCCTCCTTTGAGTGTAACTTTCTGAGGGTGACTGTTCCTTTTTTTGCGTTATTACGTTTTTTGTTGGTAATGGCCACTCGTTCAGCGTATTATACGAAACAAATTTCAAGTAATTGCTCGAATGTGTCTAGTCCATGCAACGGTGCAATGGCGAGAAGTCAGGACTAATGCAAGTATGTTTTATGAAGGAAGTTAATTTAAGTAATAACTGCAGGGAAAGGAGAATACTTTTGTGTGTGTGTGTGTGTGTGTGTGTGTGTGTGTGTGTGTGTGTGTGTGTGTGTGTGTGAGAGAGAGAGAGAGAGAGAAAGAGAGAGAGAGAGAGAGAGAGAGAGAGAGAGAGAGAGAGAGAGAGAGAGAGAGAGAGAGAGAGAGAGAGAGAGAGAAACAGACAGACGGACGGACGGACGCCGTAGCAGTGTCCGGGCGAGGGAGTGGGAGGGGGAGGGAGAAGGGGAGGGGGAGGGGGAGAGCGGTGTATCTGCGTCTGAGGTTGACCGCAGCGAGAAAGAGCCGTCGGATTCCATATGTCTTTCTCGCAGTCCTCTCCGGGATTGGGTTCGGGCGTGGGCGGCGGAGAGGGTGCGGGCGGCGGAGGAGAGCGTGGGCGGCGGAGGAGATGACGACTCGGGAGACGACTCTTGTCTTTGTGATCTGCTAATGATTGCCGCGGTGTCGATTACTAAGGTGTGGGTGTTGTTCCCTTTGTGTGAACGAGATGAGGACGGTTGCAACATCGCCATGAGCTGTGAATCATTTGAGAATCATTATGCTGACGAACACTTAGGGCTGTTTATGAGAAGTTCGACGCATTTCCGATGTTCTGGGGGGACTTATCTCTAATCTTTCGATCACTGATACCACCTTCCGATCCTCGGTATTTTTTTATTTTTTTCGTGGCGATATCTTGCGTCATTGTTATCTTCCTTTTTTCTCTCCTCGCCTCGCATTCCGTATCTTTGCCGTTTTCTTGCCTCCTCCTTGCGCCGGCGATCCTAATTAAACTTCCTGAATTGCCGCTCGTCTTCCTTCCTGGCAAGATTGCTTCATTATCAGGCAGCCTGCTTTTTTTGAAACGGTTCTCCTGTTTAATGCTATTGAGGAAGGCGACTGCGAGCAAGGGACGAGCGGAGAAGGAAGCATACAAACAGAGGAGAAAAAGGCAAGAAGCGAAGAAGGGACATAGATAAACAAAGCGTTACCCAACCGAGGGGGGCGTGACTAATGAACAAAGCCTAACCAACGAAACAGGGCTTAAAAAAAGGCAGACCTACGAAACAAGATGAATAAACAAAGCAGACCAGCGACACTAGACTAACAAAGCCTAACTAACGAAACAAGGCTAACCAACAAAGCCAGACCAATGAAACAAGACAAACAAACGAAGCAAGACTAAGAAACAAAGTCAGACAAACGGAACAAGACAAACAAACGAAGCAAGACTAAGAAACAAAGTCAGACAAACGGAACATGACAAACAAACGAAGCATGACTAACAAACAAAGCCAGACCACAACACTAAAAAAACAAAGCTAGATCAACTTAACAAACAAGACAAACAAACAAAATCTAACCAACGAAGCAACCCCCACACCCTCAGTAAAAAAAAAAAAAAAAAAAAAAAAAAAAAAAAAAAAAAAAAACTTCTCCAAAATGATTTCTTGGAAGACGCTGCACTCGCGGAGGCCCAGGTGTTCCTCCGGGCGAGTGATAAAGGCTCGATGCTATCAGCGCCTTCGCTTCCTGAACTCGCCATTGTGCGCGGGATCCGGGAGGCGGGTGGGCGCCGGGAGAAGCCGCGGTGTGACGTTGCGGTGCGCCCGTTTTTTTGCGTTTTTTTTTTTTTTTTTTTTCGTTCGGTTTATAATTTGCCGGCATTTTTGTCTGTTTTATTTGCCGGTGTCTTTTTTCTGTTATATAGTTTTTTTTTCTTTTTTATTTACCATGTTTTTATTCTATTTTATTTGCCTGTATTTATTATTTTGTTTCCTCTTTCTATGCAAATGAAATGTGTCTTGGCATTTTTATTTTTATTTGTATAGTAAATGGTAGATGCATTTTTTTTATTTATTTGCTCTGCTCTTTATAATTAACGTTTTATTTATTTATTTTTTTAAAGGTTCTTTGTGCTTATTTATTTCATATACTGGGATTATTTTATTTACTTTATTTCACTCTGTTGAGCTACTACGTAAAGGTGTTTCTTTCTTTCTGTATTTATTTATTTATTGTGCTGAAGTGCATGTCCTGTGCAACGGTTCTTGGGTAAAGTTTAAGGTTGGTCTTTTAATGGTTGCAGAGTGCGCTGGTGTGTGCACGTGTGGGAAGAGGAGGATTTGGAAGGGGAGAGAAAGGGTAGGGAATAAAAGAATGGTAGAGAAAGAAAGAGAAAGACAGGCCGGCAGGAAGCATGTAGGCAGGAAGGCTGGAAGACAGGCAGGCAGAGAAAGGGTTAGGCAAGTAGGTAGACAGACAGACACACAGACAGACATGCAGGCAGGCAGAGAAAGGGTTAGGCAAGTAGGTAGACAGACTTGACAGGCAGACAGACACAGACAGACAGGCAGGCAGGCAGGCAGGAAGGGGGGATGTGAGCAGACAGACAGACAGGCAGACAGAGACAGAGAGGCGCGACGGGAAAGAGGGATGAAAGGGGATGAGGGGAAGAAAAGAGTACAGGCCAAAACATGACTAGGAGAATTCAGAATATGGTGATGAGTTGTTGGGAGGGGGGAGTGCTCAGTACGCACACGCACACACACGTACACGCACACGCACACGCACACGCACACGCACACGCACACATTTATACACTTATATGATTATAGAGAGAGGAAAAGTGAAGAAAGTTGGGAGAGGGGACGGCCCGAAAAGTGTGAGGGAAGAGCCATGAAAGTCGACGAGAATAATAAAGTGAAGAACAGAAGCATGAGTGATGGGCTGGTGACACACTGACCCCCCCCCCCGCACTCGCCCGCCCGCCACCCTTCCCGCTTCCTGGGTTTTGTTATCAGGGCAATGCACCAGAGGAAGGTGGGGGAGTGGGGGGAGGGGGAGTAGAAGGAGGGGAGTGTGGGGGAGGGGTTGGAGGCAAGGGAGGGGGTAAAGGGGGTAGGGTCAGGGTGTTGTATCCTAAGCTTTAGATTTATCACCCCCTTTTTTTTGCAGCCTTGTTTATGCCTTTGGGAGGGGAGGTGTAATTTATTGTTAATCTATATCATCCGGCGTGTTTATTCATCCTCGTTTTCAATTTGCATTCCAGGTACGTGTTGTCGTGGCTCTGGCGTGATCGCGGCGGCGCTGATTTGTCCAGGTGACAGGTAAATGCAAGGGATGATTAATTGCTTTCGAAGCCTCACGCCAGCCGGTGTTTCATGGATATGTTTGTATGTATGTATATGTAAACATGTGTGTATGTATATGTATATGTATATATGAGAATATATATATATATATATATATATATATATATATATATATATATATATATATATAATTGTGTGTGTGTGTGTGTGTGTGTGTGTGTGTGTGTGTGTGTGTGTGTGTGTGTGTGTGTGTGTGTGTGTGTGTGTGTGTGTGTGTGTGTGTGTGAGAGAGAGAGAGAGAGAGAGAGAGAGAGAGAGAGAGAGAGAGAGAGAGAGAGAGAGAGAGAGAGAGAGAGAGAGAGAGAGAGAGAGAGAGAGTGAGAGAGCGAGGGAGAGTGAGAGAGCGAGGGAGAGAGAGAGAGCGAGGGAGAGAGAGAGAGCGAGAGAGAGCGAGAGAGAGCGAGAGAGAGCGAGAGAGAGCGAGAGAGAGCGAGAGAGAGCGAGAGAGAGCGAGAGAGAGCGAGAGAGAGAAAGAGAGAAAGAGAGAAAGAGAGAAAGAGAGAGAGAGAGAGAGAGAGAGAGAGAGAGAGAGAGAGAGAGAGAGAGAGAGAGAGAGAGAGAGAGAGAGAGAGAGCGAGAGAGAGAGAGAGAGAGAGAGGGGGAAGGGGGGGCAGGCACACAGATACACAGATACAGAGACGGTGACAGAGATATAGAAAGAGAAATAGACGAAAAGTGATGAATTGAGAGGAGAGAGACCGAGGTATGGGTATGGGGCAGGGGAGAGGAGGGAGGGGGAGGAGGATGGCGGTTAGAAGGAGCGCATTTGGGTCCCACGCGTGAGGGAACGGCACGGCGCCCTACGCAATGGGGCTCATTTGCATCTCACAGCCTCTTATTCCCGGGAACTGCTGATAGACAGCTTATATACCCTGGCCTTCCACCCCCTCCCCCCTTCAGTCCCACCCCGCCGACCTACCCCCCTGTCCTGACTCTTGTTGTCTTACGGTTTTTCTATTCCTGTTTTTTTTTCTATTCCTGCTTTTTTCTCTCTTTCTGGTGTTTGTGTCTCTTTTTGCATATTTTCTCGTGTGTCTCGTTTCTCTCTCGTTCCTGTCTTCGCTGCTCTTTCTCTTTTCTTTTACTTTTCTCTCCTCTCTCTCTCTTCTCTCTCCTCTCTCCTATCCTATCCTCTCCTCTCCTATCCTCTCCTCTCTTCTACCTCCCTCTTTCTCTTTATCCCCCTCTCTCTTCTCTTTCCTTTTCTCTTTTACTTCGTCCCTTCCTATCTTTCCTCTCTTGTTCTTTCTCTCCTTCTTCCCTCTTTCCTCGCTCTCTTTATCTATCTCTCTTTGTCTCTCCCCCCTCTTTCCTTTCTCTTTATTTCGCCCCTCTTTCCTCTCTCTCTTTGTCTCTTCCCCTTCTTTCCTCTCTCTCTTTGTCTCTTTCCCCTTCTTTCATCTTTCTCTTTGTCTCTTCCCCCTTCTTTCCTCTCTCTCTTTGTCTCTTTCCCCTTCTTTCATCTTTCTCTTTGTCTCTTCCCCCTTCTGTCCTCTCTCTTTTTGTCTCTTCCCCCTCTTTCCTCTCGCTCTCTTTTTCTCTTTCTGTCTCCCCTTCCTTCCACCGTCGCCCCCCCCTCCTGCACCTCGTCTGAGCCGCGGCATTGCGTCCCGATGCAATCTCGATGCGGTGTGTCTCGAACACTGTGGCTGCGTTATTCTCCTGTGTCAGTCGCTGAATTTTATGCCCAGCTTTTAATCATTTTATGGTATTTCCTTTCCTTGCCCTCTTTACGTTCGGTATTTGTGGGTTTCGTTGTTGTTTTTTTCGTTTCGACGTTTTTTTTTCGTCTGTTTTGATGGGTTGTGTTTCTAAGTAATTTTTTTTATTACTGGAATCAAGCATCATCTCTGTTGTTCCCTTATGCCCCTGACATCCTTTTCCGCTTCACTTGTTGGTCCTGTTATTGCTGCTGCTGTTCCTCATCCTTGTCCTCCTCGTCCGCCTCCTCGTCTTCCTTCTCCTCCTCCTTTATCATTTCCTCCGCAACAGTCGCCACCATCTCCTTACCTTCCAGTTACGTCTCTCCCCTCCCCCCTCAGCCCCCCCCCTCCCTTGGGTCCCCATAGCTCACAATGAGTCGGTAATCTCACTCAGGGTATTGGATGTGTCCCCGGGGCTTGTCTGGGGAATATGACGGTAGATGGAATGAGGCGGCCGGCTTTGCTGAGAGTAGGCTTTCGGCTCGGCGCCCCAGTCTCTTAGTTTGGGTCGCTGTGCCTCGGTCTGTCGGCTTGGGTCGTTTTGCCTGTCTCGGCTTTGGTCTTCTCTCTCCCAAGGCGCCGTAGCTGCCTCCCCCCCCCCCCTCCCCTCGTGGGCCCTGTCCTAACGCCGTGTTATGACCGCGCTTATTATTTCACGGCTGTCTTTGGCCTGCTCGTGTGCAGGCTTATTTTTTTTTAATTTTTTTTTTTTTTATCACACGCATCCACACGCACGGACGCATGCACACACGCACGCTCATCATCACCATCATCATCACCATCATCATCATCATCATCATCATCATCATCATCATCATCATCATCATCATCATCATCATCATCATCAAAATCACCACCACCGCATCATCACATAATCATCATCATCATCATCACATCACCACCACCGCATCATCACCTTCATCATCATCTGTATCAAAGGCCCTCATTATATACATTTCATTTCTCCCAAACGGAAATTCTTAACGATACTAAGAAACACTATCCTATCTACCACCACCCACCCCACCCACTCCACACCACCCACCCCACTCCACGTACCCTGCACCGCCCCACTCCTGCCCACTCCTTTCCACCCACCCCGCTCTACCCACCCCCACCACCTCCCCACACATCCCACCCACCTCCCCAACCACCCACCCACCCTTACCCACCCCTCGCCACCCCACCTCGTTAAGAGTTGCAGGTGCTACTGCGGTTGCAAGGCGGGGGTTGATGGTGGGAATTGAGCAAATATCTGACGCGGCGGACGGGTATACGCAGCGGCAACGGGCGTCGCCGAAACAGTTAGGCGAGCGGCGTGCGTAGCTGGTCGGGTGGGGGTCAGTTGAAGGGGGTGGGGGCGGCTGCGGCTGCTATTGCTGCTGCTGTTATTGCTGCCACCGCCACCCCTACCCCTCCTTGTTCTTGTTCTTGTTCTTGTTCTTGTTCTTGTTCTTGTTCTTGTTCTTCTCTTTCTCCTTCTCCTTCTTCTTCTCCTCCTCCTCCACCTCCTCCTTCTCCTTCACCTCCTCCTCCTCTTCCTCCTCCTCCTCCTTCACCTCCTCCTCCTCCCCCTCCACCACCACCACCTCCTCCTCCTCCACTTCCTCCTCCACCACCTCCTCCACCACCTCCTCCTCCACCGCCTCGTCCTCCTCGCCCTCCTCCTCCTCGTCCTCCTCCTCCTCCTCCTCCTCCACCACCTCCTCCTCCACCACCTCCTCCTCCACCACCTCCTCCTCCACTACGTCCTCCTCCTCCTCCTCCTCCTCCTCCTGCCGATCCGCGTGGCTTTCGGGCGAGCCGATTTGCCGGGCGCCGACGGACGGGGCCACCAGTAACGGAGCGCCCGCCCGACCCTTCGGAAGGCGATCTCTCAGGTTCTCGATCCGCTCGGCTGAAGTCGTGAGGGAAAATCGAGGCGGTCGAGAGCAATTAGCGCGCGCGTGTGTGTGGGAGGGAGAGAGGGAGACGGTGAGGGTGAGAGAGAGAGGGAGAGGGAGAGGGAGAGGGAGAGGGAGAGGGAGAGGGTGAGGGTGAGAGAGGGAGAGGGTGAGAGAGAGAGGGAGAGGGAAGGGGGGGGTGAGGGAGAAGGGAGAGGGTGAGAGAGAGAGGCAGAGGGCAAGGGAAGGGGGGGTGAGGGAGAGAGAGCGGGTAAAGAGGGAGAGAAAATGAGGAAAAAGAGAAGACGAAGACGAAGAGGCCAGACAGGCGGGCAGAGAGACATATACAAACAGACATACCGATATGTAAGCTTATTAGGACAGGCAGGGAGACCAGGCACAAGGTGGGGGGGGGGGGTGAGCACACACTAAACGGGAGCGTGAGAGATAGGACGGCGTGAAGCTGTACATCGGATGGCCAGCGTTCCGGGAGTTTTGTGTTTATTTTCGTTTTTTTCTTCTTTTTCATCGTTTTGTGGTGGTTTTCGTTGTTTTTTGTTTGGACATTTGTTGTTATTTTTCGTGCTTTTTTGTCGAAAATCGTCGGCGCGGACTCGAGACGACGCGAAATGCCGTGGCAAGGGACGACCCCGCCTCCCCCTCCCCCCTCAAGTGGTGGAATGCGTGTTCTCTCAGGTGGCAGCTGGATTGATTGGTTAGGTACTTACTTGGCAGATTAAGGGCCCTTAAGTGGTGGTAATGTCAACCATTTATCTTGTAAGTGATCCATACTGTATGTACAAAGTATTTGCTGTTGTCTTTCCCACTTCATACACACCCTTTCTCTCTCTCTCTCTCTCTCTCTCTCTCTCTCTCTCTCTCTCCCTCTCTCTATTTATCTCTCTCTCTCTATTTCTCTCTCTCTCTCTCTCTCTCTCTCTCTCTCTCTCTCTCTCTCTCTCTCTCTCTCTCTCTCTCTCTCTCTCTCTCTCTCTCTCTCTCTGTGTGTGTGTGTGTGTGTGTGTGTGTGTGTGTGTGTGTCTCTGTGTCTGTGTCTGTGTGTAGATATAGATAGATATAGAAAATAGATAGGTAGATAGATAGATAGATAGAAAGAAAGATACATGGATAGGTGGACTGATATGGACACGCACAAACCCGCACACTCCACACATACGGACACGCACATGCACGCTCAAACGCTCACGTACATGGACAGACACTAATCTATATATATTCATGAATAAGTATATACATGAATAAGTATGCAATATATAGACATGATACGGTTTGTAAGATATGGTTTATTATTCCGACCGACATATTTATGGGGATGCATACCAGAGAATGTTTCGCGTCGCTTAATGGTGAGATTTATTTTTAGCTAGAATGCCACGCCCTCTACATGGGCTATATGGTCGATCTATATACGGTATCGATTACGTAAACTTTTGTCGATTATTATTTTTTTGTAAGAACGCCACGCCCCCTAGGTCTGTAAGGTTTGTGATTCCTAAGAACCATAAATACTCAATCTCAGGCCGCACATGTTATATAAAGTCGTGTCGGAACACGTTCTGTACATGTTGTGGGCTCGACAGGGCGAGGCTTTCTCAAGGCGGTATGGAGGCGGCGGGTTAGATTGGGGTGGCGTGTCTGTAGTGGCTCACAAAGAGATTGGAAATGGGCCTCAAGGCTAGCAGAAGAGAGCGTGTCCAACGAGTCGCACCCTGAGTGAGCGAGGGGAGGGCGCGCGCCGCTCTGCTTCGTCCTTTTTCTAAGGGATGGTGTGGAAAAGGGGGAATTGAGAGGGTTCAAGAGTTGCTGTTCACGGCGGTTGAACATTTGATATAACTCCCGTTCTATGTCTCTCTCTCTCTCTCTCTCTCTCTCTCTCTCTCTCTCTCTCTCTCTCTCTCTCTCTCTCTCTCTCTCTCTCTCTCTCTCTCTTCTCTCTCTCCCTCTCCTCTCCCTCCCTCTCCCTCTCCCTCTCTCTCCCTCTCCCTCTCTCTCCCTCTCCCTCTCTCCCTCTCCCTCTCCCTTTCTCCTCTCTCCCTTCCTCCCTCCCCCTCTCCCTCCCTCCCTTCTTCCTCCCCTTCCTCCCTCCCTCCCTCACTCACTCCCTCATC
Organism: Penaeus vannamei; assembly: GCF_042767895.1. Classification (NCBI taxonomy): domain Eukaryota; kingdom Metazoa; phylum Arthropoda; class Malacostraca; order Decapoda; family Penaeidae; genus Penaeus; species Penaeus vannamei. The sequence goes on from NC_091586.1 coordinate 10,588,019, forward strand.
ATTTATTTATTTATTTATTTATCTATTTACGGGTGTTTGCTTCATACATGCCCTGCCTTGTTTGTGATATGCAGTGTGCATACAAGTCTTGTTTCGACATTTATTCATGGGCTAAGCTTACCAGTTTGAATTTAGATTGCACTGACTTGTTCTCCATCCTGTTGCGTCTGTTGCATGGCCCTGTTGCCTTGATCTCCCTCCTGTTGTTGCGTTCTGTTGCACTGCTCGCCATCCCGTTGCCTCTGTTGGGAGTTCATCTGTCGTTTCGTCTGTTGCTCGTTGTTCTTGAAATCGTTGTTTGTAATTGGTCTTTAGATTGGCGGGGCGTTGGGAGTGTCAGCTGCGTTTTTATATGGAAGGGGGGAAGGGGAGGGAGGGTGAGAAGGGGGAAGGGGAGGGAGGGTGAGAAGGGGGGAGGGGAGGGAGGGTGAGAAGGGGGGAAGGGAGGGAGGGTGAGAAGGGGGGAAGGGGAGGGAGGGTGAGAAGGGGGGGAGGGGAGGGAGGGGGAGATGAGGGGAAGGGAGAGGGAGGGTGAGAAGGGGGAAGGGGAGGGAGGGTGAGAAGGGGGGAAGGGGGAGGAGGGTGAGAAGGGGGAAGGGGAGGGAGGGTGAGAAGGGGGAGGGGGAGGGAGGGGGAGATAAGGGGAAGGGGAGGGAGGGGTGAGATGAGGGAAGGGGGAGGGAGGGTGAGAAGGGGGGAGGGGGAGAAGGGGAAGGGAAGGGAGGGGGAGAAGGGGGGAAGGGGGAGGGAGGGGGTGATGGGGGAGGGGAGGGAGGGAGAGAAGGGAGGAAGGGGAGGGAGGGTGAGATAAGGGGAAGGGAGGGAAGGGGAGGGAGGGTGAGGAGGGGGAAGGGGAAGGATGGGGAGAAGGGGGGTATGGGTGGGAGGGTGAGGGAGGGGTGAGATAAGGGGAAGGGAGGGAGGGTGAGAAGGGGGAAAGGGGAGGGAGAGTGAAGGGGGAGGTGGTGGGGGAGGTCGAGGTCGAGAGGAGGAGGTTGGAGGAGAGAGGGAGGAGAGGGAAAAGGGAAGGGAGGGGTAGGGAGGTGAAGGAGGAGCAGGAGGGAGGAGGGAGAGGAAAGGAGTGAGGGAGATTGGGAGGTGTAGAGGGAGAGGTGGGGGAGGAGGAGAGGGAGAGATTGATAGAGGAAGTACAATTGTTCATCCTTGTCTCGCGTTGCACCCTCAATCAGCGTCAAGTCGTTTTCCTCTCACTTCACGCCCTGATATTCAACCGTAATATCCTCGTGGTCTCCCTTCACCCTAGCATTCACTCTCAGCTTCGACGTAATGTACACATACTCTCTTCTCTTTTGTTCTTCTCTTTTCTCTTGTCTTCTCTCTTCGCTTCTCCTCTCTTCTCTTTTCTCGTCTCTGCTGGGGTGTTCTCTTACCTTATCTCTTCTTATCACGTTTTTTATCTCGTCTTTTCTCCTCTTCTCATATCTTCTTTACTCTTTTCTTTCTCCTACGTTCAGTCTCTCCTGTCTTCCCTCCCTCCCTCTTCTCGTCCTCCCTCCCTCCTTGCCTCCCTCTCTTCCCTCCCTCCCTCCCTCCCTCCCTCTTTTTCTCCCTCTCTCTTTCCCTCTCTCCTCTCCCTCCCTCCCTTCCTCCTCTTGACCGATCTGACGATTTTAAATTAGACGGATTGTCCCTTGTTGCTGGATAAGAGCGAACGTGGTCTTCTAAATGCTTTTTAAGGAGATTTAATCATCTTAATTGATATCGTTTATGTAACTGTTGGTCGCGTTATTTGATTCGTTTTAATTTGCATTCCGCGTGACTTTCTGAGATAAGTGGAATGCAATCAGACGCGACATTATTTTTTTTTTTTAGTTTTGTGACGTGTGATGCCATTTTCTATTGTGATTTGATTAATGATGTGGTTGGGAGAGGGAGAGTGACAAAGGGAGAGATAGAGAGATCAAGAACAAAGCGAGAGAGAGAGAGAGAGAGAGAGAGAGAGAGAGAGAGAGAGAGAGAGAGAGAGAGAGAGAGAGAGAGAGAGAGAGAGAGAGAGAGAGAGAGAGAGAGAGAGAAAATCGAAGCGCGGGCGGTGCACATATATATTCCTAGA
>NC_091586.1:10595092-10600092 GCF_042767895.1 Penaeus vannamei
ACTTCAGGTAGGTCCACGAAAGAAGGGAAGAAGGGAGCGGTTCTACTGACCTGTCTTTTAAATGCAAGCCCCCTGTCCGCGGCCTGCATGACGTGCGCGTGTTTATTGTAACGTCCCGCCGATGCAGATTACCCAGCAAGACGTTGCGAGAGTGACAGCGCCGCTTGGCCATGTCACTCACGTTCCCAGGGTTATTTATGCCACTCGCGTTCTCAGGGCGACACGGGAGCATGTTCTCAAGTTGTGTAATTATCAGCATCCGTCCCGCTTGCGCTTCCCGTTTTCTCTTCCTTCTCTTCTCATTTTCTCTTCCTTGTCTTCCCATTTCTCTTCCTTCTCTTCTCGTTTCTCTTCCAGTTTTCTCAATCTACTTTTCTTTCTATTTTCTCTTCCCATCTTTTCCTACTTCTCTCCTTGCTTCTTTTACCATCTTCGCTCCTTGCTCCTTTCACCATCTTCTTTTCCTACTTCTTTCCATGCTTTTACCAGCTTCTTTTCCTACTTCTCGCCTTTCTTCTATTACCATCTTCTTTTCCTACCAATTTTCCCGTTTTCTTTTCCTCCTTCTCTCCCGTACTCGTCCTTAGGCATGTGGCTTTCGTACATACTCTTACCAGACCCGCCGTGTGATCTTTCCGCATATTGCCATCATCGAGTAATTCCTTCGTGCGTAGCCTCACTCGTGCGCAGCCTTCCTTTGTTCCCTCCCTTCGGATCCCGTCGTATGGCACACATCGTCGTAATTGTGATTATTAAGTGAGGGAGAGCCTCGTTGCGGTCGGCCAGGAGCATTTTGTTGTGTTCGCCGCAGGACGTTGACTGCAATTATTTAATCTCGCCATCGCTGGTAATGTGCTCCGAATTTTTGCCTTCCGTCCCGAGTCCCCCTTTCCAAGCCCTTTTCCCACACTGCCTGCTCTGGGTGTGGCCGCCTGCGCTCGCTTCCTGCTGCCGTCACTCCTGTCACGTCTGCTTCGAAGTGGAGGAAGCAGGAGTGGAGGGGGAGTGGGTGGAGGGAGGAGTGAGTGGAAGGAGACTGGGTGGAGGGGGAGGGACGCGAGGGCCATATCGAGGGACGTAAGTCTCCGACGCCACCGCAAGCTGGAGCATTGTCCGCCCTCGCGTCGCTCTTATCTGCGTGTGTAATTAACCCGAGTCTCTGCGGCGGAAAGCTTTGGGAAGCCTCCACGTATATTACGAAACTATCCAATTAGTCTCTCTTGTTAATTGGCCTCCGGGAGTTGCTACATCTTGCCTGAGGGAATTCAGCTAAGCGGGCCTGATTTGCCCCTTTGTAAAAGATTGTGTCCCCGGTTGTTAATCACACTGGGGCGTCACTCTGGCTCGGTATCACTGCTTGAAGTATTGGTCTGTAAGCAGTCGATTAATGATTTCGTATTCAGGCAAGACCCTGCTCTTCCCGTCTTTCCCTCGTCTCTCTCTTCTATTTTTATCATTCTCTCCCGTTCATCGTTCTTCTTCAAGTCATCCTCCTCTTTCATTTCCTTCCGTATCACCTCCGGTTCGTTTATTCGCACCACTTTGGTCTTGTCTTCCTCATGCTCAGTTTGTCTCGTATTTCGTGAGCGCTCAGTTGGGTAGCGTGACGAATGGAAAGTACTCGGGAAATTTATTCAGCTGACGAGGCAGTGTGGGAGATTAGTGTGAGTGAATGATCATGTGTGTGTGCATACTTATGTGTTCGTATGCGTGTGTGCCCTGGTATGAGTATTGATTTGATGGCCTAAGTGTAAGAGTGTATTTTTGAGTGCGATATATTAGGTGTAGCTACCGGCATTCTTGAGTGCCGGCCCCTCTTCCTGCTGGGGGAGCTGCAGAGGGCGAGCGCGAGGCCGGTCTGGTTGCGACGTAGCTGCCGTAGCCGCAATGGGGCTCATGTCACTTGCATAATGCTGCCCTCTTTGTAGCGGCGGCCACGTTCCTCGGCCCTGGAGGCGCTGCTGCTCCCGAGCTTGCGGGGAAGAAGAGGAAGGAAGGGAAGGGCAGAAAGGGGGAGGAAGAATGCAATAGGAGGAAGGAAAAGGTCATTAGGGCCGAAACGAAGGAGATGGGAATAGGAGAGGAATTTCAGAAAGGAAATATGAAAGGTAGGGAGAAAGGTAAATAAAAGAGACCGAGACGAACGAAGAGAGGCGAGCTGGAGGGAAAGACGCTCCTTTCATCGCGACGGGAGAGACGCAAGACCCGCCCCCTTCGTAATGTATGATGTCGCAGGCCTTTTTCTTTTGATCTTGTCTGTCCGGGCTACAGTTACTGCTATCGTCAAATCTGTTTCTCGTTTTTCTGTTATTACTGCCGCGATTTATCTTCCACCTTTTTTCAACACGTCTTAAAAAAAAACCATCTTTCCCTTTGCGATTTTCTGCCTTTCTTGCCGCCTTTTTATCACGACATACCTCTTCGCATGCTCTTTATCGCATATCCTTCGCATTCTCCCTCTGCCACCCTCTCCTTCATCAGCTCCCTCGCTCTTCACTCTCCCTCGTTCTCTCATCGGCTCCGGACATCGCAAATAACGCTCATTGCAGATTATTCCATTTCTGGGAAGTGAATGATATGAAGGTAAACCCGGAGCATGGCCGTGAGTCATGCACGAGGCAGCACGGGCGCTCGACGCGATGCATGACAGTGTATATGCACGGTTAATGTAGCACTGTATTCGTGTTGTATTTTGTGGCGTTGGCCGTCTTCTGTTATTCGACGTCCCATTCTTCCTGTATTAATGTATTGGTGTGATTTCTTGCCGTGACAGTCTAGTTTATATCTATGACCCCCCCCTCCCCCCTCCCCCTCCCCCTCCCCCCCTCTTCGTCAAAGCACCTTTATAGTTTACACCGTTTCTTTGTTTTTCCGTTGGCCAGCTGGTTTCGGTAGATGGTTTCAACCTTCTCCCTCCCTCTCTTCTTCTCCCCCTCACCTTCTTCCTCCCTCCCCTTCTTCTCTCTCCCCCTCTCCTCCTCTTCTTTCTTCCCCCTTCCCCTTCTCTCTCCTTCTACTCCCTTCCCCCTCCCCTTTTCTCTCACCCCCCCCTCTCCTTTTCCCTACCCTTTCTCCTACTACTCTCTTTCTCCATCCCCTTCTATCGCCAACCGCGAGGAGGGTATGCCAAGAGAATTTTCACTCTATTTCTAGTTATCTCCGCCGTGGAGGTTATGTTTTTGGTAGCGTTGGTGAGTTAGTTAGTTAGTTTGTTAGATCGTTGGCAGGATAACTCAAAAAGTTATGAACAGATTTTATGAAATTTTTATTGGTGTATCTTACCTGACTTTGATTACATTAATTTCTGTCCGAATCATGATCCGGATCCTGGATTTTAAAAAAATGATTGCATAGTTACCCCTATTAACTATTAATATTGCCTCCGCCAAGGAGGTTCTGTTTACGGACGTCACCAGTGTACTTGAGAAAGAAGTGACTTTAAGGTAGTTCTTTAATGCAATTGCCTTGGCGGTGGTATGCCCTCTCTGAGTGCTTCTAGTACCCTTTGCCAATGTTATGTTAGTGGGGGAAGGGGTCGAGGGTGGGGGTAGGGGGTTAGAGTTAAGGGAAGTAAAGTGGGGGAGTAGGGGTGGGGGGAGGGAGTGGGTAATGTCGTATATGCATTCCACGTGTTTTTTTCCTCTCGAGAATTCAGCGTTGCTCTGCATGTTTGGAATTTACCTAATTTGTGGATCTGAGTATGTTTCCTGGTCTTTATTAACTTTGCCTTTACGCTGTAGATGTTTTCCTAACGTATTTAATGTCTTTTTTTCTTTTTCTTGTGTGTGTCTAAACATTTTCGTTTTTTGGATGTATTTTCTTCCCCCTCCTCGCCGATTTTTTTCTTATTTCTTTTTTTCTCTTCTTTTCATTCTTTCGTCATTTTGTCTTCGGTATCGTGTCATTTCATCTTCAGCTGTTCATGATCACCGCGTTGCGTGTTGCACCGTTTTTTTGTGACATTGTTTTGTGTGTCTTCCGCCCGTGTGTTTGTCGCGCGGTAGGTATTGTGTCTCGGGCTTCCATTTGTGGCGTCGCCGGGCTTGTGTTTAGGTTTCCCCCGGGGATGATTAGGCTACGGGAAGAGGCTGTTTGTCTCGGCCTTTCGGTCTGTGTCTGTCTGTCTTTTTTTCTATCTCTTTCTGGCGCTCTCTCTGGCTCTCTCTCTCTTTCTGGTGCTCTCTCTCTCTTCCTGGTGCTCTCTCTCTCTCTTTCTCTCCCTCCTCCCTCCCTCTCTCTCTCTCTCTCTCTCTCTCTCTCTCTCTCTCTCTCTCTCTCTCTCTCTCTCTCTCTCTCTCTCTCTCTCTCTCTCTCTCTCTCTCTCTTTCTCTCTTTCTCTCTTTCTCTCTTTCTCTCTCTCTCTCTCTCTCTCTCTCTCTCTCTCTCTCTCTCTCTCTCTCTCTCTCTCTCTCTCTCTCTCTCTCTCTCTCTCTCTCTCTCTCTCTCTCTCTCTCTCTCTCTCTCTCTCTCTCTCTCTCTCTCTCTCTCTCTCTCTCTCTCTCTCTCTCTCTCTCTCTCTCTCTCTCTCTCTCTCTCTCTCTCTCTCTCTCTCTCTCTCTCTCTTCTGGTGCTCTCTCTCTCTCTCTCTGCTCTCTCTCTTTCTGGTGCTCTCTCTCTCTCTCTCTCTCTCTCTCTCTCTCTCTCTCTCTCTCTCTCTCTCTCTCTCTCTCTCTCTCTCTCTCTCTCTCTCTCTCTCTCTCTCTCTCTCTCTCTCTCTCTCTCTCTCTCTCTCTCTCTCTCTCTCTCTCTCTCTCTCTCTTCTCTCTCTCTCTCTCTCTCTCTCTCTCTCTCTCTCTCTCTCTCTCTCCTCTCTCTCTCTCTCTCTCTCCTCTCTCTCCTCTTCTCTCTCTCTCTCTCTCCTCTCTCTCCTCTCTCTCTCTCTCTCTCTCTCTCTCTCTCTCTCTCTCTCTCTCTCTCTCTCTCTCTCTCTCTCTCTCTCTCTCTCTCTCATTATTTCAGTCAGTCAGTGGTATGCAATAGTGACAGCTTTGCAATATCTT
>NC_091586.1:10605092-10607592 GCF_042767895.1 Penaeus vannamei
CCCCCCGCTCTGCAGACGGCGGGAATGTGTCCGGGTAAGGCGTATCATTATTATTGTTATGATTATTATATATTTAGTTTTCTGAAATGTTGGAATGAGTTAAAAGTTTTTGGGGCTCGAACTCTCAGTGGGGGGGGGGGGGGGGGTGAGGGAGAGGGGAAGAGCGGAGGGAACGAAGTAGAGAAAGGAGGGGAGGCGAGGGAATAAAGGGGAAGAGGAGAGGAAGAGGGAGGCAGGAAGCGTGCGGAGGAGAGGAAGGGAGTAGGAGAGGAGAGGAAGGGAGGGAGTAGTAGAGGAGTGGGGGAGGATGAGGTGGGAACAAGAAAGAAAAAGGGAATAGGAAAGAGATAAGGGAAGAGGAAGGAGAGAGAAGAAGAGTAGGATGAAAAGATAAAACCGGACGACGCAAGAGATGAAGCAAGAGAGGGGAGAAGGACGAGAGAGGAAGAACGGGAGAGGACGAGAAACTTAATAGGAAGAGGGGAGGAGGACATAAGAGGGACGGGAGATGACGAGAAACTTGATAGGAAGAGGAGAGAAGGACGAACGGGAGAGGACGAGAAACTTAATAGGAAGAGGGGAGAAGGACGAACGGGAGAGGACGAGAAACTCGATAGGAAGATGGGCGAAGGACGAACGGGAGAGGACGAAAAATTAGGTTTAAAGTGGGCCTGCCGGCAACGACGACGAGGACGGCGGCCGCAGCGACAGGCTTCGACTTTGATTTGTATCGGAGGCGCGTGTCGGCCGCGATTTCCGTTCCTTTGATCGCCGGGGGAGTTCTCGCGCTCGTCCGGAGGCTGCGAGAACGAGGGGAGGGGGGGGGGAGGGGAGGGGAGACTCGCGCGCCCTGGTCGTGGCACTCGCGCGGGGAAGGACGCCGGGAAGGTCGCCGCTTCTGGTAGTGCCGTCGGGTGCCTGTTTTTTTCTTGTTCTTGTTTTTCTTTTTCATGTCGTTCTTCTACTTCTTGTTCCTGTCGTTTTTCTACTTCTTATCCTTCTCCTCCTCCTCCTCCTTTTTTTCTTTTAATTTTCCTACTTTTTCCTTTTCTTCTTGTCGCATTTTGTGTCATAACGTCAAGAAAGTTGCTTCCCTTAATATTACCATAGGCTTGGATTTTCTCCCTTCTTCGTCATCCTGCGGCAAGGTCCTTAGCTACATTGTTGATTTTGACATCCATGTAGGTGGTCTTATTATCGGCTTTTTTATCAATTTGCATTTTTGGTGATTCAAGTTATCGCTCGACCCCCCTCCCCCCCCCTTCCATTCCCCAAACTAATGCTTTGGCTTATTCACCTGCCTTGGGGTCTGATAAGATAGCTTCCCGGAATTGATTGTATTTTGTAATGTGTTTTATTTTATTTATTTACTTATTTTTTTATTAATTAATTTGTGTCTTAAGTTGTAGGTGCGATGCTGTCTGCATTGCCATTGGTGGGGAAGTAGGTCTTGGGGGGACAAATGTGACTATATCTTTGTCGTTTGGAGGAGAACGAGGCAGGAGGTCAGAGAGAAGGGCGCCAAAGTGTCCCCCGTCGTTCTCCACCTCCTCCTTCTCCTTCTTATTCATCTCCTTCCTTTTCTTTTTCTTCTTCTTCTCCTCCTATTCCTGCTTCTCTTCCCCCTCCTCCTCCTGTTTCTTCTTCTTTTTATTCTTCTTCCTCTATTTTTTCTTCTTCTTCTTCTTCCTCTATTTTTTCTTCTTCTTCTTCTCCCACCCCTCCTCCTCCTCTTGTTTCTTCTTCTTCTTCTTCCACCTTCTTCTTCTTCTTCTTCTTCCACCTTCTTCTTCTTCTTCTTCTCCTTCTCCTTCTCCTTCTCCTTCTCCTTCTCCTTCTCCTTCTCCTTCTCCTTCTCCCTCCTCCTCCTCCTCCTGCCCCTCCTCCTCCCCCTCCTCCTCCTCCTCCTCCTCCTCCTCCTCCTCCTCCTTCCCATGTTGCCTTCCTCTTCCCACTTCGAGGAACTCATCCCATCCGCTAATGGCATCCTCAGTGTCAGCATCCCTCCATTCCAGCAACGCGACGTCTCAGCATCCCGCCATCCCTCCATGCTAGCATCTCGCCATAGCTCCACCCAGCAATCCCAGCATCCCTCCATCCCAGCATCCCGCCATCTTAGCATCCCTCTATCCCAGCACCGCTTTATCCCAGCATCCCGCCATCCCTCCATTCCAGCATCCCGCCATCCCTCCATCCCAGAATACCGCCATCCCTCCATCCCGGCATCCCGCCATCCCAGCATCCCGCCATCCCTCCATCCCAGCATCCCGCCATCTCCCCATCCCAGCATCCCGCCATCTCCCCATCCCAGCATCCCGCCATCCATCCATCCCAGCATCCCGCCATCCATCCATTCCAGCATCCCGCCATCCATCCATCCCAGCATCCCTCCATCTATCCATTCCGCCATCCCCCCATCCCAGCATCCCGCCATCCCAGCATCCCGCCTCGCCGCAGCCGCGTCCCCTCGCGCCATCTTTCACGCTCCAGCTGTGATTAT
>NC_091586.1:10610092-10612592 GCF_042767895.1 Penaeus vannamei
AAGGGTCAACTTATGTACGTTTTTTTTAGGTTAATTTCTTTATTTGTCATCAGGTCAAGTGGGGAACTTATTTATTAGTTTGTTTTTTGATTGTCACCTTGTTTATCTGCCCGGGTTGTTGATCGCATCGCAAATCGGTAGCACTGGCAGTTTTCAAGATAAATCGGAGACACATTTGCCGGATTACGCGAATGATATCTGCTTCTAATTGGGCTGAGCTCGCGGATTAGGCAGGCGGGGTCGGACGGCGCGAGGCTCAGGTGGAGTTGAATTCATCAGAGTAATCGCGGGCGTGTTGATGTGTGGCGTCGTCGTCAGTTTTGTCCGGGCTTGGGGCGATCGGGAGGGGGAGGGGGAGGGCGGGCGGGTGGGTTTGGGGGACTCGCCTGGAGGGATACGACGGGGGAGGAAAAGAGGAGGAGGAGGACGAAGAGAAGAAGAGAAGAAGGAGAAGGAGAGAGGAGAGAGCAATAGGCAAAGGGAAGGAATATTCGCGCTCGTTATTGTTTTTTTTTCTCTCTCTCTTTACTCCACTCCTATCTCCCTTTCTTCCTTTCGTGCTTTGAGGAGAGAGAAGGCAAGAGCAGTGGGCAAGGAGAAGGTATATTCGCGCTCGTCGTTCTTTTTTTTCTTTCTTCATCTGTCTCCCTTTCTTTCTTATTTTTATTTTCTGTTTGGACTATCTCTTCCTACTTTGAGGGAGGAGGAGGAGAGAGTAGTGGGCAAATAGTCGTTTCTTCCTTTCTTTCTTCTGTCGTCCTTCTTATATCCCTTTCTTCCTTTTCTTGCATCCCACTTTGAGGAAGATGGAGGAGGAGAAAGCAGTTGGCAAATAGTCGTTTTCTTTCTTTCTTTCTTCTGTCGTCCTTCTTATGATATCCCTTTCTTCCTTTTATTTATCCTACTTTGAGGAAGGAGGATAGCGCAGTAGTAAGGAGAAGGATTATTAGCGCTTGTCGGGGCCTTCGTTTTTTTCCTTCCATTCTTCCTTCCTCTGTCTCCTCTCCCTTCCTTCCATCTTCTCGTTGGATCCTCCCTTCCTGCTTTTATTCTGTCCTCGCTTCTCCCTTCCGTTTTCCTCCCCGTCCTCAACTCTCTCTCCGCGAACCGTTGGCTGTGTTGGTGTTTGGAGAATAAATATTCAGTATTATTTTACAGTTGTTATCAGTTTGATGTGTCATTTGCAGGTCCTACGGGGAAGGGCACTGTTGCTCGGGAAATCTCCTTCAGTAGAACTTCATTTAATAAGGTTCTTGTTTGCTTATATTGTAATCGTCAGGGTCCCCCCCCCCCCCCTTGCGTTTGGCGGCGATAGTGAGTAGAACATGTTGCGGGATGGGGCGGGGGGGGGGGGGGGTGAGAGCTGTCCGGTGAGGGGAGTTTGTTCGATGAGCTATTGGGGGAGACATGACCAAGGGAGGAGGGGCGAATTGGGGAGCTCTTATTAGAGGGCGGCATTCAGAGGGGAGGTTGGTAGGTAAGGGAGGGAGTTGGAGGGGGGGGGGGCAGGAGGTGTGTGTGTGGGGGGTGCTAATGAGCTAACGTAATGAAAGTAACTGGTCATTGGTGTGGCCACGTCGCTCGGTGATTGAGTGATTGACTGGATTAATCAAGGGAGACTTGTAGGGAAGCGCTGGTGGTCCGGGCCGTGGATGGCCTGGGGTAGGACGGGGGTGGGGGGGGGGGGGCAGGCCGGGCGACGAGTGAATGAGGGCTGCGGGGATGATGCTCTAATGACCGTGGTTGAAAGAGAACCCGCCCACCTCAGCCCACCTCCAGCGCCCCAGCCCACTCCACTCCCCCCTCCCTCCCAGCCCACCTCGTGCCCACCTCGCGCCCACCTCGCACCCGCCTCGCACCCGCTCCAGTTAACGTGGCCATGAAAGGCAAGAGAGGGTCTCGTCCTCAATTTGCATACGAATGTCCGCCATTCTGTGACCCGAGGACGGAGGAGGCGGCCGCCCCGGAAACGGTCGTGGGGCGGAGGGCGGGGGGGGGGGGTTGTGATAAACAGAGGGTACAGAGCCGATTTTGAGGGATAGGAGGACGGGAAAGGGACGAAAGAGGGACGAAATGGGGAAGCATGTCGGTGGAGAGACAAAGGCAAGAAAATGGCGGAGGGAAAGTATAAGGGGCAGAGGAATAGGTAAGTGGGGAGGCGAAGGAGAAAGAGAAAGAGGGGAAGAGAAGTAGATGAGGTTTAAGGATAGGCAAATCTATGGAATCGATAAGGGGAGTTTACGAAGACAGAGAAAGGGAGAAGCGAAGGAGGCAGTGGAAGGGAGAGGAGGAGGTAGAGCAAGGGGAGAAGGGAAGAAGGCGGAGAAATGGAGAAGAGAAGGAGACAGAAAAGGGGAGACGGGAAGGAGAGGAGGCGATTCTCACGGCGCGATGGGTGTTACAGATAATCCCCTCTTACGGACACCCCCCATCCCCCACCCAACCCCCTCCCCCGCGTATTCAGGGCAGGCCGAGCATCAGGGCCCAAAACTTGGGTAAT
>NC_091586.1:10617592-10627592 GCF_042767895.1 Penaeus vannamei
CGGGTCGAGGTGGATTTCCTGATCTCTGCGGCGGTTGGGGGCGAAGGAGGCGAAGGGGCGGAGGAGGCTGGATGCGTCTCCCGGTACAGGAGCGCTGCGTACTGACTGACTGGTGTCTGGCGGGACAGTCGTGCCCGAGGTGTCAGTGCCAGTCTGGCTTGCGTGGTGTGTTGCCAGGCAGGGGACGTCGTGCCACCGCCGAGGACCACACCCCGCCACACCCGCCACACTCCTTTCCACCACGCCACACCCGCCACACTCCTTTCCACCACGCCACACCCGCCACACTCCTTTCCTCCACGCCACGCCCCCACACTTGCTCCATGCCGCAAATACGCCCCCCGTGTCACGCCTCCTTGCTCGTCGCGCTCCTTGTGCCATCCTGTGCACTGCGTCCGGGGCCAGCCAGGAGCCCGTTCAGACAGCTGAGCCGTCTTGACCTTTGCTTCCCAGACGCTGATCGCCACCTGTCCGTCGCCCGTGTCTTGTGCCACCCTCCTGTCATGTCCTTCTCCCTCGCCCTCTCTTTGCTTACCTACGACTTCCCTTCACCTCCCTTGTTCCTGCCTGTTGCTTACCCCTCCTCCTCCCCCTGTGACCCTATACCGAGTCTGCCTCTATCTCTCTCCCATTTAGCAGCCTCTTTCTCTCTCCCATTTAGCAGCCTCTATCTCTCTCCCATTTAGCAGCCTCTTTCTCTCTCCCATTTAGCAGCCTCTTCCTCTCGCACCATACCAACCCGCCCACGCCTCCCCTCCGCCCGCGCCCCGCCACACACAATCCCAGTGGCACACAACCCCGCACCGCGCCACCGTCCCGCCACACAATAATCGTACCGCGCCCTCTCCCGCCTCGCTTTGCCTCCGCATGAATATGTATAGCACAATCTGTTTCCAATTCCAGGTATCTGCTGGCTTTATGACCTTAAAGCATGAACGCATTAAAAGGATAGGGTAAAAAGAGAGAGAGAGAGAGAGAGAGAGAGAGAGAGAGAGAGAGAGAGAGAGAGAGAGAGAGAGAGAGAGAGAGAGAGAGAGAGAGAGAGAGAGAGAGAAAGAGAGAGAGAGAGAGAAAGAGAGCGAGAGAGAGCGAGACAGACAGACAGACAGAGAGACAGACAGACAGACAGAGGATAGAAATAGAAAAAAAATAATAGAGACATTTGCATATCCAAATTGGTTATCTGATACTCATGTGTTCCAATTTTGTGAGCCGAGATTGGCTAATCAGGGGACGGGGCTCGGCAGCACTTCGTGACTGGGCCTCGGCTGCGGCGACGAGCGAATGCAGCTTCGTCGCCGGCTTTACGGAATCCGCCAAGGAGGAGGGAGGGGAAAGGGGCAGGGGGAAGGGGGAAGGAAAGGGCGGAGTGGGAGGAGGGGACAGAGGGAGGGGAAATGGTTAAGTAGTAGGAGGGGAGCGGGGGGGGGAAGGATGGAACAGAGGGAGGGGAACGGGCGAAGTGGGAGGAGGGGTTGGGTAGGGTAGACGGAGGGAATAGGGGGAGGAGAGGATGGGGTGGGAGGATTTGCCATGGGGGAGGATAGGGGTGGACAGAACGGGAGAAGGAGAGTAAAGTGGAAGGAGAAGAGGAACCGTTGGATGGGGTTAAAGAGGGGAATGGGGGGGGGGGGCAGTGGCAGTGGGTGGAAAGTGGGAAGAGGAGGAGGTGAGATAGTTGTGGGTGGAAGAGGGGAAGGGGAAGGGTACGTACGGTTGGACGGGGCGAAAGTGGGGAGGGAAGGGTGAGAGGAGGGAGGGGAGAAGGGTGTCGGGCAGGAAGGGGAAGGGATGCTATAGGAGGAGGAATGGGGTGTGGGTGGGGGGGGGAGGAGACCGGCTCGCTGTGGTGGTCCTTTTATTGCTTTTTTTAACATCTTTCGTTGCTTCTACTTTTGACTCGGTTGTCGGCGCGAGGTTTTGGGCAAATTTTGGTTATGTTGCAATGGAAATGATCAGTATTATCATTGCTTTTGTAATTGTCATAAACATTATTGTTATTGCTATTAGTTCTGATAACGATGATTATGAAAATGCTAATAATAATAGTGATAATCATAATGATAACGGTAATAATGATAATGATAGTAGAAATGAGAATGATAATAATGATGATAATCATAATAATGATGATTATGATGATAATAATAATGATGATGATGGTAAATATAATAATAATGATGATGAAGATGATGATAATGAAAATGATGATGGTATTGATAATAATAATAATGATAATAATAGCATATTATAATATGATACTACTATTATTACTATTATTATTGTGATATGATGATGATGGTGATGATGATGATGATTATTATTATTATTATTATTATTATTATTATTATTATTATTATTATTATTATTATTGTTAGTCATTTTTGTTATTATTTTTTTTATTAACATTTTGATTGATGATGATGATGATTGCTGTTATTATTGTTATTATTATTTATTTGTTTATTGGTATAGTTATTATTCTCCTTGCTAGTATTGTTGGTATTATTATTATTATTATCATTATCATTGGTATTATTATTATTATTATCATTATCATTATCATTGGTATTATTATTATTATTATTATTATTATTATTATTATTATTATTATTATTATTATTATTATTATTATTATTACTGTTAATACTGTTATTATTATTATTATTGTCACTATTGCTCTTGTTGTTAATTAATAGATGTGAACCATAATGCTATTTTTCTGAGGTAACAATAAAAGGGAAAAATGAACAGATCGTGGATGAAGAGGGAGTGAAGAGAGTGTGAAGAGGAAAGAGGAAGGACGCGCAAGGGGCGACTACGGCACGGAGGCGGATGTCCGCTTCACCCTTGCACTGGCACTCTACTCCTTGTTTGTTTGTTGGTGAAGGAGGGGGGCGGGTTGCGCGTGTGGGTGTGTAGGAGGGGGTGTGCGTGTATATGTGGGAGGGGGTGTGCGTGTATGTGTGTGTTTGTGAGTGTATATGTGTGTTTGTGAGTGTGTGTGTGTGTGTGTGTGTGCGTGCGGGCGTGTTTGTGCGTGTGTGTGTGTGTGTGTGTGTGTGTGTGTGTGTGTGTGTGTGTGTGCGTGTTTGTGCTTTTGTGTGTGTGTGTGTGTGTGTGTTTATGCGTGTGTGTGTTTGTGCATGTGTGTGTGTGTGTGTGTGTGTTTGTGCGTGTGTGTGGGCGTTTGTGTGTGTGTGTGTGTGCGTGTGTCGTGTGTGTTTAGAGAGAGAGAGAGAGAGAGAGAGAGAGAGAGAGAGAGAGAGAGAGAGAGAGAGAGAGAGAGAGAGAGAGAGAGAGAGAGAGAGAGAGAGAGAGAGAGGGAGAGAGAGAGGAGAGAGGGGGGGGGGTGGGGGGTGGGGGGGAAGTCGAGTGGAAACGAGCAGGGGGCGAAGGCCGGAGCGCTGAGAGAGCGAGGGGCAAGAGAGCGTGGCTCGGAGGAGCCGGAGAAGGGCAGGGGGCAGGGAGGGCGTCCGAGGCCTTGAGGAAGGGTCGTGTGATGGGGAGGGGGTAGGGGCAAGGGGCAGGGGGGAGGGCGGCGCCAGGCAACACAGTAACAGGGCCAGTAATCAGGCCTGGCATTTCCTGAGTTGGTCAGTCGTGCAGCGCCGCCTGCCGCCCGTGGCACCCTCGCCCGGTGCCCGCCCGCCACCTGCCCCGCCGAAAGGGCGCTCTTGGATTTCGTCGCCGGCCTCGCCTGTCTGTCTGCGGTCGGGAACTAAAGATAGAATGACAGTAAGAGGGAAAAGAGGGTAACGTTCTTCCTGAATTCAAAGTCTGAATGCAGTCCAAGTTATCGACTATGCATTCGAAGCCAAAAAGGAGAATCAATTTATGTATGTCTTCCTTTCTTCCCTCATCTCTTCTTTTCGTGATTCATTTATCTCTCAACCATTCAGCTCAACGTCAATCTACATTGTTCACTGATATTCGACCACGAGGAAAGCGACGAGATGTAACCAGGCCTGTTTTCTCGGGAGACTCGGGAGGGGAAGGGGGGGAGAAAGGGGAGGGGGAGGAGGTGGGGAAGAGCGGGAGGGGAGGTAGGGGTGGGGAAGAGCGGGAGGGGAGGGGGGTGTCTGGCTCAATACTTCCTCCCTTCCTTCCTCTTCCCAGAAATTTAATTCGGACACGCTTCATAACGAGGGAAATGCAGGAGCTTCGGGGTCTCGATAAGGAATGCTGTTTGGGATTGTGTTCTGGCTTGGAGATTTGGCTGTTGTTGTTGTCGTTGTTGTTTGGTCCCTTTGTTGTTGTTTCTAGAATGCTGCGATGATTTTTGTTTTCTGGTTCAGTATTTTGTTTGTTATTATTTTTTTATGTTGCGGTTTGTGGTCCCTTTTGCTTTTGTTAATGTGATATGTGTTATTTTTATTCGTGTCTTGGGAATGGGGACGAAGATTGAGAGAAGTGGCTTGAGAAAATACATCGTTTCCACCATAAAAAAAGTATTAGATATATACCAGAATTATAACCAACCCTCAAGAAACAAACGTCGAAACAGGCGTTGCCTTATCCAGGAACTTATAACCTAATAAGCCCTGCATCAAATACGAATCGAAAACGTAACGGGAAGAAACGATGATGAGAAGAGTAACGGTAAGAAGTCGCGCATCCTTACCAGGTGCATTGGGGCGAACGCGATCAGCTGTGCATGTGAGGGAGGAGGAGCCATGACAGACCGACCTGTCATTCCCGCGGGTTTCGTGTATTAGCGTACAATTTGTAATTCCTCGGTAATTGGTTTTCGTTTTTGTGATAACTGTGCTTCTTCTTTTGTAATTGTGTCTATTTTTTTTTACTTATTTTTTTAGGTATTTTTAATCGGACAATCATCTTTTCTCCGATAATTTAGGTTCGTATGCTTGTTGATTACGTGTCATTCAGTTGTGCAATGTGAACGTTAGATTACCGACTCCCAAGTTCATAATTAGGCTTTGTGTGTATTCACAATGTTTTCCTATTTTCTCGTTTTAATCTTTTACTGATTACCTTTGTCTTTCTCTTTTCGTATAGCCCCTTTTCCTTCTTTTGCCTTATATTAGTTAACAGCGACGTTTCTTCCTACTTTTGTCAAACATTTTCTTTTTATCTTTTAAAAGAAGTGGTCGTTTATTGAACGCTTGGGGCGACCTTTGACCTTGCGCAGGTACAGCCATCAATTCTTCGTTCCTAATGACGCCAGCCGCCTCTTCCCCCTCGCCTCCGTCGCTCTCCCGCGCCTTCGTCAGCCCAGCGAGGCCCGTGGAGTGCATGGTCGCCCCACACGTTACTGCAGAATGCGACATCCGAGAGGGCGGAAGGCTCTTGGGACTTGGGGGATGAGACACTAGGGAAGCACCCCCCCCCCCTCTAGCCCCCTACCCTTCTCGCGTGTCCCTGTCCTAAACCTTCGCTCCTCGCATCTCGCTGCGACTTCCTCCCTCTGTCTTTTCCTCACTTCTTCCTCTTGCGTTAGGTTAGCTCTCACTGCAGTGAATGTGCTGTCACCATTACACTCCACGTGCCATTACTTACTCAGCCTGCCGCCACTGCACTTGACCTGCTGCCACTGTTTGGACTGTCATCATTACACTCATTCTACCACAGCTCCATTAAACGTGTCATCTCAATACTCAACCTGTTTCCACTCGACCTGCCTCCACTACACGACCTCCCGCCACTGCACTCGACCTGCCATCATCACACTCACTTCACCACCAATACACTCAGCCTGCCACCACCAGGCTTATCTTGTCATCGTTACGCCCGATCTGCTAGTAACAGCTGTCATCCATACGTTGATCTCGAGGGTCAGCGGCTGTCTGGCGTGGCGTGTTTGTCCGCGGGTATTTTAGTGTCGTGTGCAGTGAAGGGAGCAGGCCACTAAGGATAATCAGACGTGAGTGTGGCCAGACGTAAACAAACATGAGAGGCTACAGGCGTATATGTTTTTTGTCTTTCTTTTATTGTGCGTTCGAATTCTGATGCGCTTATAAAACCCTCTCGCCCGCTTGGCTTTGTTTGTGCGACTGGTGAACCGATTCAAGTTGTGGATATCGAAGATTTCCGATTCATCTTCGCGGGCGAATGACAAAACACTCAGTCGTGTTGATTCAGTGGCAGAAAACCCCACGCCGCACAAAATGGGTTTATTGGGACTTCTATTCAATGTATCGATTTTTTCTGTCGTTTTCTCGTGTTTAATTTTGGATATCAGTGTATTTGTCTCCAGCTGTTACCTGAAATACGAAAAGGTAACTATCTGATCATTTTTATTTGTTTCGGCTTGAAATATTTCCATTTTTCTTAGATGACTGGGCGTGCTTCATCGATGCCGTGATTGCCAGAGCTGGAATGTTTTGCATAGATTTTTGGCGGTTCGATTCGAGGAAGAATTTGTTTTGTTTGAAAGCTCGAGGCGGTTGCGGGGCGGCTCTTTGGCGGTATCGACTGTGAGACTCTTCCCGCGCTTTTTTTTATAGATGGTTTGTTGCGACTCGGTTGCTTCTCGGAATGATCAAGGTTTTATGGCCTTCGGTTTGTTGGTGTGACTGGTCTTCCCCTCGCTGGTGTGTGTTCCCGCGCCGCCGCTGCGTCCTCTGGGGCTTCCTTTTCCCTCTGTCGTCCCTGGCTCGCTCTCGACGGCCGGGCGGTGGGGAGGGCGAGACAGAAGTTAGGTGGATATGCAGGGACACTAACCCCCCCCCCCCCACCACACACACACTCACAGACACTCACACTCATTCTCACACTAACACTTACACACACTCACTCGCTCGCTTGCTCACTCCCTCACACTAACATACATACACACTCACTCGCTTGCTCACTCCCTTACACTAACACACACATACTCACTCGCTTGCTCACTCCCTCACACTAACACACACACACAATCACTCACTCGCTTGCTCACGCCCTCACATTAACACACACACACAATCACTCACTCGCTTGCTCACGCCCTCACACTAACACACACACACAATCACTCACTCGCTTGCTCACGCCCTCACACTAACACACACACATACTCACTCACTCACTCACTCACTCTCTTACTCAACCATCCACTCACTCACTCATTCACTCAAACACCCACTCATTCTCCGTAAGTTCTTTTCCTCATTCGCCCTTCTGAAGAGTGCAAGTAACAGAGGGCGCGCTGGTCCGAAGATCCCGTGGAAAGATACACGACGAGAAGTAATTGAATTAGCCGAAAAAAGGAAGTACAAGAAAGAAGGGAAAAAAGTGTTGAACAGTTGGAAATGGTAGAGAAAACTGGGGGAAATAATTGTGGAACACGAGAAAAAGTTGTGTTTTCTTTTTAAGTTATAAAAAAGGCCTTAATAAGACAACTTATAAAAAGGCTTTTATGATGAAAAATACGAAATGCCGTAAGTGGTCAAATGTTATGAAAAGAGGCATGTGGTAAAAGACTGGCGTAATAAAGATATATATGAAAGAAAATGTTTTACACTAGCAAGAAAAATGTAGAATGAAGAGATCGTAATATGACATGTGCCTGCTAGTCTTAACAACGGAAAGAGAACGCACGCGATTGTGACGTCATAAGAAAGAAATATTATTTAGCCGTTGTGCCATGACAGATCTCCCCCCCCCCCCTTCCCTCCCCCGTGGCATAGCGGGCATGTGGGTCGTCACTCGTTGTCAGGCTGGCAGCACGGAGGTTGGCATGGGGTGTCAGGTAGTGATGAGGCGTGGCGGGGGAGGATGGAGGGAGGGGTGGGTGGTAAGGGAAGGGGAGAGGAGGGAGGGAAAGAGGGAGAGAGGGAGGGAAAGGGAAGGGAAGGAAAAAGGTGAGGGTAGAAGAGGGAGGAAACGAAGAAGGTAGGGATAGGAGAGACGGAAGTAGGAAGGAAAGGAAGGGTGAAGGGAGAGACGGAAGTAGGAAAGAAGGGAGTGATGAAGGGAGAGAGAGAAAGAAAAATGGAGGAGAAGAAGAAGGAAAGGGGTGTCAAGTTACCTTTTCCTTTTTTTAAGCGTTTTGCTCTTACGTGCTGATGACCTTACCATGTTCAAGAAGTGGGCGCAGGATCAAGAACCAAGGAACGTGCAGAGGAGGAGGATGGCTGCGGAGGGAAGAGGAGGGGAGGGAGAGAGGGAGGGAGGGAGGGAGGGAAGAAGGAAGATCAAGAGGGGAAGGGAAGAGAGGGATAGAAGGGGGAGGGAAGAAGGCAGGTCAAGAGGGGAAGGGAAGAGAGGGATAGAAGGGGGAGTGAAGAAGGCCGGTCAAGAGGGGAAGGGAGGAGAGGGAGTGTAGGGAGAGAGGGAGAGAGAAGGAGGGAAAAAACGTGTGCGGACGCGAGCGGTAACGGTGACCCCGGAGGACTGGCTCCTGCAGGAACTGGACGCGCAGGACCTGATGTGGGTCACGGGGGCTGTTGGAAGCTTCCTTCGCCTCCTCATCTGTTGTAGCGTGTCTCGCTTCCTTGCTTCGCCTCCTTTATTGGTCCGTGTTTCCCTTCCTTCGCTCTCTTTGAGGAAATAGGTGCAAGGGAATTGCGGGAAAATGTAGATGGAAGGATAAATGAATGAAGGGATATAAGGATGTAGGAATGGGTTGAAGAAAACAGAACGGAAGAAATGTTTGAAGGAGAGGAGGAAGGGAGAAGAGAACGAGGAGGATGAAGAAATGGACATTTTTTTTTTTTTTTTTAAATCCTGGTGTTCGGCTGAAGAGTGGCGCGGGCCGGCCAGCCTCGACACGGACGGCCGCGAATGGAGAGGTACGCCCGCGTCGACACGCTCGGCTGACTTCAGAATCCGGAGAACACCAAACGTTCCCCTCAAGTCTCCACGCCCGCGCCGCTGTAAGGGTAGTTTAGCGGCAAACGTTTTCAATAAGTCACTACGCCCACGTCACTCCAAGGGTAGTTTATCGGGAAACGTTCCTCGCTTACGAACGTTCTCCTCAAGTTTCCACGCCTACGCCACGCTAAGGGTTGTTTACCGGCGAACGTTCATCTCCAAGTCTCCGATCCTACGCCGCGCTAAGGCACTTTTCCGCGTGTCTCTGCTCCAGACGCCGACGTCATTTTAAGAGCCATCCTCGTACTTTTTCCTTCTCGAACGAATGCCTTGTGGGCGTCCTTAGCCACCAGCACCGCGCCCGCAGCCATTAGGAATGTCAGGGAAGGAAGAGCAGCTGTGCTTGCCCGTCAGACCAGCAAGACGAGCCGCGTTGGGGCGTGTGTGCGTGCGTGCGTGCGCGTGGGTGTTCGGGAGAAGGGGCGGGGGTAGGGGGACGGGATGGGTGGGCAGAGAGAGAGAGAGAGACAGGCAGAGAGGGAAAGAGAGATAGAGAGAGACAGGCAGAGGGGGGAAGAGAGAGAGAGAGAGAGAGACAGAGACAGAGACAGAGACAGAGACAGAGACAGAGACAGAGAGAGAGGAGGGGGAGGGAAATAAATAAGGAATGAAAAGAAAGGGAAAAAAAGAAAGTAGTGAAGTGAAACAGGCGTACTTTCCTGCTTTACTTCACTTCACATAGAGAGGAAGGAAGGAAGGAAAGGAGAGGGGAGAGGGGTCATCCCCCCCTCAACCTGACCCCTCGCGTGACCTCAGGTAAAGGGAAGTAGATGGATTGTAGGGTCGCCTCGTAACGTCTCAGTTCCGTGGACGCTTTTAATTGGACGCTCACTGGATGGATTTGACAGTGACGGATCGGCGGGTCGTGTGACGGTGAGGATGAGAGGCAGAGGCGGAAGCGATTACCCTGGGGGAGGGGGGCGGGTTAGGGTAGAGGGAGGAGGGGGAGAGAGAGGGAGAGGGAGGGAAGGAGGGGCTGGAGGAGGGAGGAAGGGAGAGAGAGGAGGAGAGTGTGATTGGAAGTATGTGTGTTAGAGTGAATGTGAATGTGCGTGTCAGCGTGAATGTGTGTGACAGAGAGAGAGAGAGAGAGAGAGAGAGAGAGTAGGAGTTGGCAGCAGGGGGCGTGCGGGAGTGTGCCGGGGAGAGGAAATGGTCCTTCTCATCTTGTTTTAGGAATTCC
>NC_091586.1:10632592-10637592 GCF_042767895.1 Penaeus vannamei
TCAAGAATAAGGGAAGGGAAGGCAAGGAAAGGGCGACGGTGAATAAGGGAGGAAGGCAGGTAAGGGCGACGGTGAATAAGGGAGGAAGTATGCGGTAAGGGCGATGCGGTGAATAATAGGGGAGGAAGGCAGCGTGGGGTAAGGGCAGACGGTGAATAAGGGAGGAAGGCGGTAAGGGCGACGGTGAATAAGGGAGGAAGGCAGAAAGGGCGACGGGTGAATTAAGGGAAGGAAGGCGGTAAGGGCGACTGTTGATCATGAATAAAGCTGGAGGAAGGCAGAAAAGGGCGACGGTGAAATAAGGGAGGAAGGCGGTAAAGGGCACAGAAAGACGGTGAATAAGGGAGGAAGGCAGAAAGGGCGACGGTGAATAAGGGAGGAAGGCAGAAAGGGCGACGGTGAATAAGGGAGGAAGGCGGTAAGGGCGACGGTGAATAAGGGAGGAAGGCAGAAAGGGCGACTGTGAATAAGGGAGGAAGGCAGAAAGGGCGACGGTGAATAAGGGAGGAAGGCGGCAAGGGAGGAAGGGTACAAGGGCGGCGGTGAATGAGTGGGTGAGTCGCAGGTGGGAAACTGGTCGCGATCTGGTTGCAGTCGGCTGTGACGTCGGGCTGCCAGCGTCGTCGGCTCGGCATGGGTAATGGCCGCCGCTCGAGTGGACAGCCCACTTTAATGAGAAACAAATACTGCGTCTATCCGCTTCGGCGTCTGGGAGAGCCAGCGTCGGGAATCTTATTAGATATTGACGAAAGATTTTTCTTTTTTTACTATTTTTTTACTTGTTTATTTATATGTTTACTTGTTTTCTTGTTTCGACTTTTGCCGTGATCGACAGCCTTGCTTCTTTTCAAATACGCTGAATTGGACTGTAAATTTCCATTGCATGAGGGTTGTGTATCTGCGTTCAACAATCCTCGTGTCCGCGGAGGATTTCAATTGCAAAGAGATCAGGCGGCTTGCAAAAAGCGAAAGGTAATTAAGGCTCGGAATTATGTATCCTGCTGTTATTTCATCATCGCGATAGCTACCCGTACCATCTGTTGCTTGACGTCATGGCAGTCCGGGTTTATTTATCATGTGGGAGCGCCATTGTGCATGAAGATTTTATTAATATATTTGAACGACTTTTTTGTTGATGTAAATGTGACTCACTTTTTTCTTCTTTTTTATTTGCAGGTACGTTTGAAGGGCAAGAAAGGATGGTACTTAATGTGGTGTTGTGGTGAGTACTCACTTTACTATATAGACCCCTCCCCCCCTTCAAGAAAAAAGTGAGCCTCATGTTCTCAAAATGTTAATTAAAGAAGATAGCTCGGGGGTAGACTTAAAAGGACTGCGAGGAATCCCCGTAAGGCCTATTTTGTCGGCTTTTAATCCATTTACTTCGCCCTAGCTGGACGGCATGTAATTGCGTGACGCCGTACAAAATATTCGAGTTGCGTGTCTGTATATTTCCGTCATAAAAAGTGCTTGTGTTGAATAAAATGCTTTGGTGATGTATGTTATTTTATTTGTCAGTTGGGTATATTTTATTTGTTTGCTGATCTGCTGATTAATTTGTTTGTCTATTTGTTGGCTTAATCATTTTTCATTTTATCTGTGATTTGCTTATTTATTTTTTTAGATTATGCGTTTTGTTTATTTTTCAGCGTATTTGATAATTTTATTTAGTTTTTATTGTATGTGACTTATTTATTTATGTGTCGTTTATCAACATATCAATTAGGCTATCTCATTTATCTGACTTTTATAGTTTATTAATTTTATTCGTATTGCAAGTTTTATTGAATTGTGTATAAGCACGAGTATTTATTCATTCATTCTCTCATTTATGTTTTCCTGTTATTGTAAGTGGATCTGTCAATGGGTGTGCTTCTAGCGTCTCGGCTGGAGTATCAATTTAATCCAGATTCAGAGGCTTCCCGCTATTCAAGCCGCTTCTCCTCCTTCGCTGGCTTAGGAACCCCCCCCCCCTCCCCCACCTGGCTTTGACGCGCTGCAAGGGAGGGGCGTGCGCGGTATGGGCGTCAGTATTGCAGCGATCCTTCAGGAGACTCGCAATTTGGTGACTGCGGTTGGGGTTGGGGGCTTGGCTAGCGTCTTGGGTTGTGTTGCAGGTGGGGGTGGGGTGGGGGTGGGGGGTTAGGGTTGTTTCTTTCGTGTTTTGGAGGCTTTTTTGTGGGCGTGGATGGTCGTATTGGGTTGTACGTTAGGCATTTGGGACCGCGCGCGAAAATTTATGTTTGCGCGTGTTCATCCGTTTGTTAATGTGTTTATTAAGTTGTTCATTCGTTTATTCGCCAACCGTAGCCATCCGTCCATTCTTCCATTGATTCATGCACCCATTCTGCAATTACTTCATTCATCCATTCTATTACTTCATTCATCCATTCTATTACTTCATTCATTCATTCTATTACTTCATTCATCTATACTTTCATTACTTCATCCACTCTTCTATTACTTCATTCATCTATACTTTCATTACTTCATCCACTCTTCTATTACTTCATTCATCCATTCATTCATTCTTCTATTACTTCATTCATCCATTCTTTCTTTACTTTATTCATCCTTTCTTCTATTACTTTATTCATCCATTTATTCATTCTTCTATTACTTCATTCATCCATTCTTCCATTACTTCATTCATTTATTCTCCCCATTACTTCATTCATTCATTCATCAATCCCATCCATCCACCCTTTCATCCATCCATCCATCCACGTGCACGTATAGACAGACACACGTATATACATATTTATACGTAAAGACATTCATACATGCTTACATAGACATGTAGTTATTCTATATTGGTTATTTATTTCGTTCTTACTCTATAATTTCCGTTCCATTCGCTCTTATTACTTGCTTTTATAGTCTATTTTTATCACCCCTCTTTCTCTTTCCCTCATTTACGACACATTTGATTTCCTTCAGATTATTATTATTATTATTATTATTATTATTATTATTATTATTATTATTATTATTATTATTATTATTATTATTATTATTATTATTATTATTATTATTATTATTATTGTTATTGTTATTATTATTATTATTATTGTTATTATTATTGTTATTATTATTATTATTATTGTTATTATTATTGTCATCATTGTCATTATCAATTTTATGATTAAATTTTTTTCTTTTTTTATACTGCGTTTGTGGTCCCGTTTTGAATTACATAAATATATGAAGAGGTGAAATATTGCGTTCACTTCGAAAAGCGGCTTTATATTCCCAGAAATTTTCCGCTCCCACGCCCAAGCATAAAACATGTTTACAAACGAAAATGCTTTCGATATTATGGATGCAACGAAATTGAAACTGTGGATTTATTTATGATAGATTTGTAACGACATTTGTCAATCAGGACGAATCCGCTCGCTTATCTTTTTTACCGGCAAGTGTCGTCGGGATAAAAGAGTTGGTAATCATCAGGGTTCCCACGAGGTAGACTCTGATCGATTTATGATAAATTATGGTAATCGAGCCTCGGTCGCTGAGGGTTTCCTTTTCCGTGGCGTGGCAGTTACGACCCGCCCTATGACGTCACACTTCTAACATAGGGGGGGGGGGGGAGAGCAGGGCAGGTCAGACTCCACGGAGAGTAGGAGTAGGCGGCAGAAGATAGAGAGGAAGAGGGAGAAGTGGTGGAGATGGAGGAGGGCTGGAAGGAACGCGGAGAGAGGGAGAGGGAGAAGCGGTGGAGGAGATGGAGGAGGGCTAGGTGGAACGTGGATAGAGGCTGGAGGAAGTGGAGGAGGGCGTGGTGGAGCACCACAGCTTTACCGAGCAGCGGCGTCACGTGACCTTCAGCTCACGGGCTCATGGCTACTGGGAATCAGCTGCCGCTATTGGATTGATAATGCAATTGTTGTAAAAGCTGCCGGGGGTAAATGGTGCATGCTGTGATCATGGGATTATTTTTATTTTTTATTTTTTCATTTATTCTACCTTTTTACTCTTTTAGGCGATTAAATATCAAAGAAAGATATGAATTAGTTTTGCTGTATCGACGTGGTGTTCGTCTGTTCGTCACCCAGCGTGCGGGGTGTTATTTCCGCGCCGTTTGAAGGTGAGGGCGAAGGGGCGGCGAGGAGGAGATGGTTGTGAAAGTGGTGGCAGCGGCGATGGCAACGGAGATGGCAGGGGCAGTGGCGGTGGCAGCGGCGGTGACGGTAGCGGTAGCGGTAGTTGCGGAGCGAAGTCTGGAATGGCCATGATGACAGGGCCGCCATGACGAGCCTCGCCACGTCATGCCAGTTGAGTCAGCGAGGTCATACATGTCCCTGAGATTTTTTTCTGTATGATTGCACCTTTTAAAAGTTGAGGCGAGGTGCGTTCCGTGCCGCCCCTCCCGCCCTTACTTTTATTTTGCGTCGTTTGTGTTTAAGTGTTTATGGAAATATGGGGTGTATGTAACCATATTTCCTCTATCATTTAGCCTTTGCTTGAAGTGTATATAATCCTATATCCGCCGTCCCTTTGCCTCTGTACGAAAAGAGAAAGAGAGGAAAAAAGAGAAAGAGAGAGAGAAAAAATAGTTCGCTTGCATCAGAGTAATTGAGTCTGCGTGGGGACATTTTTTTACCCGTCTGCGATTCCCTGCAATTAATCACCGGAATTTCATCACGCTGCAATACTCTCTCGTACCCTTTTCCGTAAACCCGCTCGCTGGTGGAGGGCGTTTGGTGGGGGCGTCTGTTGCATTGCGGGAGATTGCCTTCCGCGTCTTCTGTGTTTTTTCTTTCTTTTCTTTTCTTGTTTTTCTTCTTTTGGTAAGGTTTCTGTGTCTTGGGATTGTTATTTTCTTTTTAAATCGCATTCTCTTTTCTTTCTTTCTTTTCGTCTTATTTATCATTCTTATTCTTGTCTTCTTAAGTCATCCTTACCCTCCTCCTATCCTCCTCATCATCTTCTTACTCATCTTTGTCCTTTTCTCCGCTGAACCTTCGCTTTACTATTCCTCCTCCTCCTCCTTTCTT
>NC_091586.1:10645092-10660092 GCF_042767895.1 Penaeus vannamei
ATAAGCTCCAGTTTTAATCGAATGATGCTTCTTATTAAGGAAAGGAGGGGCAGTCGGACGAAACGGAAGTACCCGAAACGAACGTTGGCTGAAGCTGTCTTTGTTTTGGCCAAACAAATACAGCTTGGTTCCTCTCGTCCCGGCGTGAAACAGAAAACGGGATTTACTGTTATGCTGTCGGCAGGTAGGGGTTGGGGGTTGGAGGTGGGGGTGGGGGTGGGCAAGCGTGTGGACGGGATGAGGTCGTTGTCTTTGTCTCGCTGTGTGTTGGGTTAATTGTTTTATTAATCTGTTTTCGGGGATTTGTTTTGGTGGAAATTTATTATTTGTTATGATCGCACGCATTCATGCACAAACACTCATACTCACCCACAGACACACACACACACACACACACACACACACACACACACACACACACACACACACAGAGAGAGAGAGAGAGAGAGAGAGAGAGAGAGAGAGAGAGAGAGAGAGAGAGAGAGAGAGAGAGAGAGAGAGAGAGAGAGAGAGAGAGAGGGCGTTGACTAAACGTACATGTGCGCCTGTTTATGTAAACTTATACGCCAGCGTGTATAATGTCAGCGCACATGTGAGAACAAAAAGCCTGTAGTAGGGTCGTGTGGATGTCGAGGACTCCCCGCCGGTTTGTCTGTCTCGCCCCGGCTTATCGGCCGCTTTGTGTACGCTTCAGTCAGGGAGTCAGTCTCTTGCACGGCTGGAAGGACTGCTGGTATTCGTGAGAGAGAAGGTCGCTTCCCTCTCTCTTCTCCTCGTTTCCCTCTCTGTTTTCTTCGTTTGCCTTTCAGTTCTCGTTTCCCTCTCTGTTCTCCTCGTTTCTCTCTTTGTTTTCTTCGCTTTCCTCTCTTTTCTCGTTTCCCTCTCTGTTCTCCTCGTTTCTCCCTTTGTGTTCTTCGTTTCCCTTTCTGTTCTCCTCGTTTCCCTTTCTGTTCTCCTGGTTTCTCTCTTTGTTTTCTTCGTTTTCCTCTCTTTTCTCGTTTCCCTGTCTTTTCTCCTCGTTTCCCTCTCTGTTCTCCTCGTTTCCCTCTCTGTTCTCCTCGTTTCCCTCTCTGTTCTCCTCGTTTCCCTCTCTGTTTTCTTCGTTTCCCTCTCCGTTTTCTTCGTTTCCCTCTCCGTTATCTTCGTTTCCCTCTCTGTTCTACGCGTTTACCTTTCTGTTCTCCGCGTTTCTCTCTTTGTTTTCTTCGTTTCCCTCTCTGTTCTCCCCGTTTCCCTCTATTCTTCTTTCTTCTCCGTTCTGTCTTTCATCAATCCCCTCTTTCATTTTCGCCTTCCCCATGGTTTGCCGCAATTCTTCCCCTTCTCCTTCCACTCCCTTTATTTCTCTTACGTTTCCCCTCCCTGCTCCACCTCTTCCTCTACCCTTTTCCCTTCTCTCCCCGTTATTTCCCTCCCCTTCCTCTCTATTCCCATTTCCTTTATTTCCCTCCCCCTCCTCTTCCCTCGCCATCCTCCCCCACTACAACGCATGACTAACCGGCGTTCTGGCTCGGTGAGGGAGAGGAGGGGAGGGGGTTGATATAGTATTAGTGAAAGGGGAGGAGGAGAGGGAGAGGAGGAGAGGGAGAGGCAGCAATGGTAGAAGAGGCGTAGAGGAGGAGTGTGAGAGAGGCGAGAGTGAGCAGTGCTTGAAGGGCAGGGGGGAAAGGGGAGAGAGGGCAGTGGTAGAAGGGGAGGGGGGAGAGGGGAGAGAGAGAGCAGATGTAGAAGGGGAGGGAGAGAGAGGGGAGACAGAGCCTTGGTAGAGGGAGAGGGGGGAGAGGTGAGAGAAAGCAGTGGTAGGAGAGGGGGAAAGAGGGGGAGAAAGAGCAGCGGTAAGGGGAGAAGGGGCGAGGGGAGAGAGTGGAGGGAGGGGGTGACGTCGCCAGTGAAAGTGAGCGCAGGACGGAAGTGCCTAATTGTTTCGGGCGTCGCCACTCCGTCGTGATTCGCCGGCGGGAAATTATAGGCTTTGGTGATGCGCGTCCCCGCTCGGCTGGGAAGCAGGGCCATTTACACATTTTGTTCGTTTTTTGGTTATTCGGGATTGATGGTGATTATCATGTCATTGTTTTTTTTCTCTTGTCATTTTCACTATCGTCACTATTATATGTCATTATCATTATCATTTGTTATTATCATTATCATCTGTTATCATTATCATTTGTCATCATCATTATCATTATCATAATTTTCATAATCATTATTTTCGGTAAGACGAGTATGATTAGTAATAGAACTATTACCACTATCGACGTCGTCTTCACCACTATCCTTATCAGCTACATCTGCTTCACGTGGTGCTTGCAGTCAAAAACCCTAGGTTTCCAAATCGGCCTGTTTGTTTATTTATTAATTTACTTGAAAGAAGGATTACCCGGAACGGACGCGGACGAGCAGAAATGAGCCAATTTTACAGGGCTGCCTTGCTCGCAACGACCGGCGTGTCCCTTCAATTAGGATGGCGACTGATCGTTATTTGGCTCCGGGAGTATTTCCGTCTCCCTAATGAGTCCGGCGTCAGGTTGACGAGCCATGCTAATCGCCGGGGATAAAGGGCGTCTGTCGCATGCCGCCGCCCCCCCCCCCCCCCACGCCTGCCTCTGGGGGCGCCCGCGGATGGCCTCGGATGCCTTCGGGGGCCTCCGTTTCTTGCCTTCATCTCTCTCTCTCTCTCTCTCTCTCTCTCTCTCTCTCTCTCTCTCTCTCTCTCTCTCTCTCTCTCTCTCTCTCTCTCTCTCTCTCTCTCTCTCTCTCTCTCCCTCTCTCCCTCTCTCCCTCTCTCCCTCTCCCTCTCCCTCTCCCTCTCCCTCTCCCTCCCTCTCCCTCTCCCTCTCCCTCTCCCTCTCCCTCTCCCTCCCTCTCTCCCTCTCTCCCTCCCTCCCTCCGTGGCCCTCCTCCCTTCCTCCCTCCCTTCCCCCGTGGCCCTCCTCCTCTTCCTCTTCCTCCTCCTCTTTCTCATCATTCCCCATTTCTATTGATCTATATCCCTCAGTGATGACAAAATGCTGAATGAGATCCGCATTCCCCATCGAGTCACGCTGTCATAGGTCCTCGGAGGGACGCATCCGTATTTACTACCGGCGCGGCTAGTTTCAAGGGCTGGCGCTCTTGAGATTTTTTGATGCATTCAGTTCGGAGCAATCTGTTCAGCTATTCAGAGTTATTAATTAGTGACTTGGGTAGACGCGGCGTCTTTAAATACGCAAGCATGTTCATACTTACGTGTGGTAAATATACATGCATATATAGCTTACGAGCACAATTTTACGATATGCATACATTCATATATAGCGTACTAGCATACATTTTTACTTATTCAAACATATACACACTCCTCTTATTCACAGACGTACATTCAATCATTCTTTCAAACACACACACACACTCACTCTATTCACATATCATTTAATAATTCATCAGACACACACACACACTCACGTTATTCACATACGTCCATTCAATCATAATTTAATACTTACTAACGCTTAGCCAGCCACGAATACCTACGCGAGATGTCGCAGTATAACATTTAGATTAATACGTTGCATTCCTTATGAGGAGCTTACTCTGACATGCGGGGTCGGTTAGCATCCATAATGCATCCGCATACGCGTCGTCCTAAAAGGCGTGCATACCGCGGCCGACACAGATAATACGGAAAGGGAGGTTTATTGAATATTCAGGAAGAGTCTTGGCGAGATATGACGACATTCCGTAAGGTTTTTGGGCGGAAGAATAACGGGAGATGTGTCAGCAGGAGAGGAAACCGTTGACTTGTTCTGTTTTATGAGTTATGAGTTTTGGGGGGAAATGTGAGGGAGGGTGGGAGGTGAACGTTTGGGAGGGAATTCAGAGGAGTGTGAGGGAGGAAAGAGAGGGGAGTGTGAGGGAGGGAAGAGAGTGGAGTGTGAGGGAGGGAAGAGAGGGGAGTGTGAGGGAGAGAAGACAGGAGATCGTGAGGGAGGGAAGACAGGGGAGCGTGAGGGAGGGAAGACAGGGGAGCGTGAGGGAGGTAAAAGAGGGAAGCGTGAGGGAGGGAAAAGAGGGAAGCGTGAGGGAGGGAAAAGAGGGAAGCGTGAGGGAGGGAAAAGAGGGAAGCGTGAGGGAGGGAAAAGAGGGAAGCGTGAGGGAGGGAAAAGAGGGAAGCGTTGAGGGAGGGAAAAGAGGGAAGCGTTGAGGGAGGGAAGAGAGGGAAGCGTGAGGAAGGGAAGACAGGAGATCGTGAGGGGGGGAAGACAGGGCAGCGTGAGGGAGGAAAGACAGGAGATCTTGAGGGGGGGAAGACAGGGGAGCGTGAGGAGGGGAAGACAGGGGAGCGTGAGGGAGGGAAGACAGGGGAGCGTGAGGGAGGGAAGACAAGGGAGCGTAAGGGAGGGAAAAGAGGGAAGCGTGAGGGAGGGAAAAGAGGGAAGCGTGAGGGGGGGAAGACAGGGGAGCGTGAGGGAGGGAAGACAGGAGATCTTGAGGGGGGGAAGACAGGGGAGCGTGAGGAGGGGAAGACAGGGGAGCGTGAGGGAGGGAAGACAGGGGAGCGTGAGGGAGGGAAGACAGGGGAGCGTGAGGGAGGGAAGACAAGGGAGCGTAAGGGAGGGAAAAGAGGGAAGCGTGAGGGAGGGAAAAGAGGGAAGCGTGAGTGAGGGAGGGATGGCAGTTAAGCGGGGCGGCGCAGCGTTGGCCGTGGCCCTCGTACGCCTGACCTTGCCAGGGTCGTATTTTGTGGGTGTTGGTCCCCGGCCTCGGTAATTACCAAGGTTAAGGCTCCATTTACTGTGCCGAGAGGGAGAGAGCGAGCGAGAGAGAGAGGTCATGAACCCCGCGCGGAAACAGGGAGACAAAAGTCCGCCGGAAAGTTTCATCTCGTCCGGCGACGCGGGATGAGAATGAGGCGCTGGACGTCCGAGGGCGAGGTCGGCGTCGAGGAGTTGGCTGTGGTTCTTGAGGAAGTGTTTCCCTAGCCTGGGAGTGTGTTTTTGTGTTAATTGCTTTGGATTTATGGCTTTCTGTTTGGTACTCCTTATATAGACTTTATTCTTATTCTAAATGTCCTTACTTTCTTTCGCAGGTACGTTTGTGTGAGAAGCGGTTCCTGAAGGCTTGCTTATGCTACGACGGTACGTGAGGTGTAAATGGCGTACGTAAAGGGAGCGGTTTTATTTTCTCCTTCCTCTTTTTTTGAATGAAAGATGACTGTATTACGCAAACGAGGTCAACCTGGTACGGATTTAAGACTAGTTGAGAGACTGTGGACTGTTCTTTGATGCCTCCTCCTCCTCTCCCATTGCCCCTTTACACCCGAAGTCTGTGACCTGGACATGACCTTGGGTTCACCAAGAGTAGGGCAGGGAAAGGGAAGGAAGGAAGAGGGAAGGGAATTAAAGAAAAGGAAATGAATTGAAAGGACAGGAAAGGAAAATCGAGTGAATTGGAGGTATGCAGAGAGGAAGAATCGGGGGAAGGAGAGGGAGAGAAAGAGAAAGGAAATAATATAGGAGAACGGAGTAGGGAGGAACAGAGGAAAGGGGAGAAGAGGGGAAGGGAGGAGTGGGGAGGAGAGGAGAGGAGTGGGGAGGGGAGGAGAGGAGAGGAGAGAAGAGGAGAGGAGAGGAGAAAGGAGAGGTGAAGGGAAGATGGAAAGGAAGAGGAGAGGGAAATGAAACGAATTGTAGGGAATAGGGAAGAAATTTAAGGAAGCATAATAGGACCGATGCCCCAACCCCCTTCACACTTCATCGACACCAGGAAACGCGTTATAAAACTCGGAGATTCTGAACATGACCACTTGGGATTACGGAAGGAACATGCCACTTCACTCCTTCCACGCCTTCCCCTAACCTCCCCTTCCCCTTCTCCCTTCTCCCCTCCCCCTCCCCCCTCCCTCCCTCTTTATTGCCCCCATTTTGGCTTTGATAGGGTGAGGTCTTTTTTCCCTCCCTCTCTTTTCTTTTCATTTCTTTTCTTCTTCGTGTGCGTTCTGACAGCTATTATGCTCAGTCCTGTTGATTACGGAAGCAACATGCCACTTCACTCCTTCTACGCCTGCACCCCCTTTCTCCCTTCTCCCCCTCTCCCTCTCTTGCCCCCATGTTGGCTCTGATAGGGTGAGATCTTTTTTTTCTCCCCTCTCTCTCCTTTCTCCATTCCCTTTTCTCGTCCGTGTGCGTTCTGACAGCTTTTATGATGAGTCCTGTAGCGGCTCGTCCGGCTGATGACCCCCGGGCTTGAAGTGACGGGGCGGGTCGTAAAGCGTTTGATTTGCGGCGGAGTGCGGCCTCCCCTTTTTATTACCGGCGCTCAGGCACGAAGATTACCCGGATGGCCTCCTCGCTTCGCCTCGCGGGGGCGCACGACCTCCGACCCAGGTGGATTGTCCCCGCGGGAGAGCTTGCTGATTGCCGCACGCGATCTTGGCGGTGGCTTCCGGCGGGGAAGTCTTCGGTGTCTGGTGCCCGCCCGCCTTCCCCCCACCCGCCTTCCCCCCACCCGCCTTCCCCCCACCCGCCTTCCCCTCACCCTCCCCTTTTCTCCTTGTACCCAAACGCCCGTGTTATAATTCAGGGACTCTTGTATGTTCTTCGCCCAATATCCTTGCAACCCCCTCGGCCAATACACATGGACTCCCTTTTCCCCAGCACCCTTGCACCTTCTTCCCCCTTCCAGTACCTATCCACCCCCGTTACATAGTAATCTTATACCCCCCTCCCTCATTACCCTCTCAGTCCTCTCACGCCCCTTCACTCACGCACCCCCCCCCCCCCGCCCCGCACCCCGCCTTGGAGTTGCTTAAGGAATTAAGGCGTTATCGTGGCGTCTTGTTCGGGAAGCGGAGTTGCTGATGAGTTTGTGAGTTGGCTTGGAAGGGATCATTATGGCCCCTCCTTTTCCCTTTCTGCGGGCGTCGCTCGGTCTGGACGCGGTGGCCACAGGCATTGGCACTGTTAGCTTCGGCACATGTGCAATTTGCAGGGGTACATACGCATTCGGTGCAAACGTACATACTCATGTAAATGTCTATCTGTCGTCTCTCTCTTTCTCTCTCCCTCTCGCCCACCCCCCTCTCTCCCTCTTTCTCTCCTCTTTCCTTCCTTACTCCCTCCCTCCCTCCTTCCTTCCTTCCCTCCCTCCCTCCCTCCCTCCCTCCCTCCCTCCCTCCCTCCCTCCCTCCCTCATCGTTCCCTTCCAATCTTTCCCTCCCCCTCTCCCCACCTATCCCATTATCCATCTCTCCCTCTATCCCCTTCTCTCCCTCAATTCATGACCACACAGATGGCGTCCACGACCGGAGTGACCGGCCACTCCCCAGCCACTCCATTCACGTGATAAATTTGATTCTGGTTATAAAATCCCAGGTTATCTCCCCTCCTTATCCCTCTCTCCTCCTTATCAGTCTCTCCTCTTCCTCTTCCTCTTCCTCCCCCCCTCCCTTCCTTCCTTTCGTTATTCTCTCTCCGTTTTCTTTTATATTTCCAGACTGACGTTGAGGATCATTTTCTTAGGAAAGTTGAGTTTGCAAGTGGAGGAGGTTAAAAAAAGAGGGAAAAAACGAAAAGGAAAAAGGAAGAAAGTTGGTAGGAGGCGGAGGCTTTAAGGGAAATGGGAATAGTTAAGAAAATGGATTGGAGAAGGAATAGGGTATAGGATGAAACGATGATGAAATTGATATAAAAAAATCGCAAAAAAAGGCGAGGGGGGGAGGGGACAGAAAATTAGGGGAGGGGTTTGGTCAGGAGGGGCGGAAAGGGGAAATATGGACGAAGAGGGGAAATAAAAGGGGGGAAATAGGGCGAATAGGGGAAATAAAAGGGGGGAAATATGGACGAAGAGGAAAAATAAAAGGGAGGAAATAGGGCGAGGAGGGGAATGGGATAAGGGGGGAGGACAGGCAAGGAGTGGAAGGAGAAAGTAAAAAAAAAAGAGGAAAAGTAGGCGAGGAGGGGAAACAAAGAAGAAAGGGGAGAAGTGGGCCAGAAGGGGAGGGAAAATGGGAAATGCGCGAGAAGCAAGAAAAAAAAAAGAAACAGGCGAAGAGGGGAAAGAGATAAGGGGTAATGCGGGCAAATATGAGGGAGGAACGAAGGGAAAAATGGGCGACGACGGAAAAGAATCATGGAAACATAAGCGAAAAGGGGGAAAGTAAAAAGGAGGAAAACATAGGCGAAGAGGGGAAAGGGAAGGCAACACAAAAGAGGGAAGAAAAAAAAAAGCCGAAGGGAAAATAGGGGAAGGAAGAAGGGGTAAAATAGACATGGACGGGGAAGAAAAAAAGAAGAGGAGGGGAAAAAATAATAGGAAGCGAAGGGGGAGAGAAACAGGAGGAGCTGATCCTGAGGTGCGAATCCCCAAAGCGGCGTCGGCGTTAGTATGCAGGAGGCGCGTCGGGGCGAGTAGGCTGACCAGGGAACGCGGCCGACGAGGGGGGGAAGGGGGGGGGGGGATGGGCGTGGGGGGGGTGGATTTGTTGGTGGCTTTGTTTTTGGTATTTGTTTATTTTTATCATTTTTTATTTTTTATTTTTTATTATTTTTTATTATTATTATTATTATTATATATATATATATATTTTTTTTAGGGGGGGGATGGGAGGCAGGTCGGGAAGGTAGGGGGGCGTGGGTCGGTGCGGGTGTACATTTGAGATATGTATGTGTGGGAGGGTGTGTGTGTGTGTGTGTGTGTGTGTGTGTGTGTGTGTGTGTGTGTGTGTGTGTGTGTGTGTGTGTGTGTGTGTGTGTTTTCTTGTGTATTTTTCCGGTTTTAATTAGTCTTCGTCTGGTAGGTGTGTGATCCATTGTTCTGTGATGCGGCCTTGCGCGGTGTCACTTACAGTTGCAATTTGTCCAAGTAACGGTCTGTCTAATTGCCTCTCCTTTTGATTCCTTGATTTGTGCTAATCTCTCCGCCGCCTTCGACTTCCGCTGAAGAGAAAGTGGGCGAGATTTGGCGAGTGTGGGCGGGAGCGATAGTCTTCTGGGTGGCGATCCCTCCCTTTGGCTGCTTTGTTCCTTATTCTTCTTCTTGTTCTTGCAGTCGTTGTTCTCCTCTTAATCTTCCTCCACCTCTTCTTCCTTTTCCTATTCTGCGTTCTCTTCCTCTCCATCTCCTTTCCTTTTCTTTCCATATCCCTCCTCCTCTTCGTTCCCCTGCTATTCCTCCTTCTCTTCTTCCTCGTCATCTTCCTCTTCTTTCTCTTTATCGCCATCTCCCTCCTCTTTCTCTCCATATTCCGTTTCCTCTTCCTTCTCCCCCCCTCCCCCTCCCCCTCCTCCTGCTCCTCCTCCTCCTCCTCCTCCTCCTCCTCCTCCTCCTCCTCCTCCTCCTCCTCCTCCTCCTCCTCCTCCTCCCCCTCCTCCTCCTCCTCCTTTGTGCTTCTCATGTTCCTCCTCCCCCTCCCCCCTTCCTCCTCCCCATCCTCCTCCACCTCCTCCCCCTCCCCCTCCTCACCCACCTGCTCCTCCTCCTCACCTCCTCCCCCTCCTCCTCCTCCTTTCCTCCACCCTTTACCTCTCATCTCTCCGAGTTGGACAGTTTTTAAGCGCTATGACATTTTCGAGCATCCTCCTGCCCCGTGAAAGTCCTCCTGCCTCCTGACAAAATACCTAATGTTTTCGTAAGCTTTCATCTGTTGCCGCGAGTCGTCGCTGCTGGTTGAGTGAATGAGGATGGATGAATGAAAGAGGGTGAGTGAGGATGAGAAGGTGAATGAGGATGAGTGAGTTGAATGAGGATGAATGAGTGAATGAGGATGAGTGAGTGAATGAGTGAATGAGAATTGGAGGGTGAATGAGAATGAAATAGATAAAGAGATAGAAAGAGAAAAAAGAGAGAGAGAAAAAAAAGAAACAAAAGAGAGAGAGATTTAGAGAGAAAATGTGCGTATATAGGTGTGCATGCATGCCTGTAATGTATATATATAACATATGCACGCACGCATAAAGTATAAACATGCGTGTTTACCGGCGTACTCTGTTCTGCTTTCTAACACTTCGTTGTGTTTCTCTCGCTCCATATCCCCCTCTCTTGCCTCCCCCAAGTCTCATTTTCCTGTGATATATGTTCAAGTTTCTGCACTGCGCGACTTTTCTCTCCGCTCAAAGGTGATCATTGCTTTGTCTTTTTTTGTTTTTGTTTTTGTTTCTTTTTCTTTTTTTTTGAATATCGCGATTTCCTGTTAAGTCTTGTGTAGAGGGACGTTATTAGCTTCACTTGCTGGACTTGACTGCGATGTAGGTGTTGGTTTGAGGCTGAAATCGCGTTGGGTCTTCCTTTCAGGGAAGCAAGATTGGTCGTTTTCAACGGCTCCGGTGCGAGTTGTACTGAAATTTCCTTTCTTATCAGTGTGCTGGAGTCCGTGTTTTTTATGGAGTGACAGAAGTACCTAACTGTAAAAGTAATCTGTATGCAGATGAGATGTATGTACTCCCAACGGTATTAAGGTTTATGAGGCGTGTGACGTAATCTGTAATATCATTGCACACGTATACACTCCCGTTCGCCCATATACACATATGTGCGCGCGCACACACATAGCATGCACACGCACACACATAGCATGCACACGCACACAGCATGCACACACGCACGCACGCACGCTCACACACGCTCACACGCACACACGAGCTATCCCCGTATCGCGCAGCATCCGTTCCCGCAGGCCATCCTTGCCCGTCCGTGACCGTCCGCGTCCACATTAGCCCCTTTGGACAGTACTTGCTATTCGCCGCGCGCCGCGAGCCCGGCGGTGGCAGCGAGCGAAGCGTGTGGTTGAGCTGACAGCTGCA
Source organism: Penaeus vannamei (assembly GCF_042767895.1). Lineage (NCBI taxonomy): Eukaryota > Metazoa > Arthropoda > Malacostraca > Decapoda > Penaeidae > Penaeus > Penaeus vannamei. The sequence goes on from NC_091586.1 coordinate 10,655,868, forward strand.
TGTAACAAAAGACTGGCGTTTTATTGAGCGGACTCCCTGGCCACCAGCTTCCCCCTCCCCTCCCTCCCTGCGGCCCTCCTCGGCGCAGATATCCCCCACCGGAGGCTGCGATCCCACGGCGGGTGTAACTGTATGATTTGATTCGTAATGATGCAGGCTATGGGAGTCCCCTCGGCCCTCCGGCGGCGTGACGTCACCGTCGCCCCGTGGATTGATCTCGCTGGTGCGAATTCCCCCGCGGGGATCTGGGAGGCGCGAGGCTTCTCCCTCTTTTGTACAGTGTTTTATGGGGGGGGGGGTCCCCTCTTGTCTTTAGGCGCTCGGGCGGGGGCGGCGGAGCACGGCTGGTGGGCGGTGTGGGTCGTGAAGCTGAAGTATATGTAGCTGACCTGTTTTACTGCCCGTATTGGGTGTTGATATGGTCACTTTTATGCCTATTCTTTAGTACGTTATATATACGGTTGTGAGAGTTCCTGTACACCTATTCTTGCCCTTTCTGTTTTATGATGAGTACCCGTCGTATGGTTCATTTGTGTCTTGTATATATCCATGTGTATCGTATATGTATATATATGTATCTTGTATGTCTTTTGTTACATGTATACATATCAGATACGTTCGCCATACAACAGATCATAGACGCGCTCAATGCTGACATGAATTCTGGCTTCCTCCTTTACCTCCCATTCCCACATGTCAGACACGTGATTCATAATTATCGTCAAGCCGTTTGCTCTAAGGGGGGGGGGTAGTTATCCTCCTGCTCAAGACTTGAACAAAACCCGGACCTCCTTTCTGCGCAGGCGAGGACAGATGTTGTGTCGCGAGAGAAACTTCGAAAGCATCCCAACCGAAACAGCAAGGGGCATTATTCGGTGCTCGGGACGGAATTGGAAACTTGCTTAACAAGTGTTTTGTCCGCGACTGTACTTCTAGAAAAGGAAAGAAGAGAAGGAGAGAGGGAGAGTGAGGCAGAGGCAGAGACAGAGACAGAGACAGAGACAGAGACAGAGACAGAGACAGAGACAGAGACAGAGACAGAGACAGAGACAGAGACAGAGAGGCAGAAATAGAGAGAAATAGAGACAGAGAGACAGAGAAAAGCAGAGAGAAGCGACAATTATAGGTCATCATTCTCACGGTACGTCAGCAGGTGACCGGTTGCACGCACGTGTGTGGTTTGCCTCCGGGCTTCGAACTCGTCAGCAACAGGAGCTCGTAGTAACCGAGAATGCAGAGTAAAAGAAAAGAATGGTAGCGATATAACACTGAAGAGGCGATAAGAATAATGCAGCATCAGAACATTGTGATAACGATGTAAGAGTGGAGTAATTAAGCTGATGCAAAATATAAGGGAAAAATGGAGATAGCGATATAACAACCAAGAGATTATAAGAATAACAAATAGGTGTTGAAATATAACGAAAGATCACACGGAGAAGTGGGTCCGTAAGGTCGTCCTTCGAGATAGGCAAAGCTCTCCAAGTTGCAAATCTTGTTGAGCAGCGGCTTTTCAAAAGATTTTTTTCTCTCTCTCTTGTCCCGCCTCACCTTCTTTCGGATTAGCGCCAGTGCTTGCCGCGGGTTATGGGACATTTCATGGGGCTCATTTCTTGGTGCTTGAGGACGACTTGTATTGCTTGAGGACGACTTGAATTACTTGAGGACGACTCACACTGCCTGAAGGTAGCAAATTGCTTGATGCCACTCACGCTGCGAGAGGACGACTTGCACTGCTTGAGGACGACTCGCACTGCTTGAGGACGACTCGCATTGCATGAGGACGACCCGCATTGCATGAGGACGACCCGCATTGCATGAGGACAACCCGCATTGCATGGGGAAGGACGACCTGCATTGCATGGGAAGGACGACCCGCATTGCACGAGGACGACCCACACCATTAGAGGACAACACACAGCTTAAAGACAACACATTGCCTGAGAACGGCACGCGCTGCCAGAGGACGCTTTCCAGTGCTTGGCTGCTCGAGGACGACACGCCCTCGGACGCGCTCGGGCCTCCGCACGAGCGCTCGACGGGAACGAGTGAATGTTAAAGCGATCCAATTGTTCGTGTTTTGAATGATCTCATATTTCACGGGGAGGGAAAGTTTTTTTTTTTCCTTTGTAGCTTATCCATGATATTTATGAAACATGGCTAAGTCATAAAAGGGAATCTCGCCAGCGGCAGTTTTAAAGTTCGGAGGATATTAAATGTGTGGCCTACCCCCCTCCCCCCTCGCCCACACCCCTTCTCTCATTTCCCCTCTCCATCCTCTCCTCTCTGCCTCCATTCTCATTCCTCCTCTGTTCCCTCTCTCTTTCCTTTCGTCTCCTCGCTTCACCCCTTGATACCTCCTCTTTCTCCTCCTCCTTTTCCTCTTCTTCCTCTTCCTCCTCTTCTATATCTTCTTCCTCTTCTATATCTTCCTCCTTCCTCTTCTATATCTTCCTCCTCCTCCTTCCATATCTTTCTCCTTCTCCTCTTCTATATCAGCCTTCTCTCTCTCTCACTCTCTCTCTCTTTCTCTCTCTCTCTCTCTCTCTCTCTCTCTCTCTCTCTCTCTCTCTCTCTCTCTCTCTCTCTCTCTCTCTCTCTCTCTCTCTCTCTCTCTCTCTCTCTCCCCCTCCCTCCCCCCATCCGCCCTTCTTTTCATACCACCTAATTCCCACCTCCCTCTCTTCCTATTCGAACGTAAACTCCGGATATTTTGGGGTTTCTGGTTGATGTGAGGGTAGGGAGAGGAAACGCTGGGGGGGGGGGGTTACGGAAAGGAATTTGTTCTTGTTCCGAGCGAATAAAAGTGTTCAGAAGAAGTTCAGACGGATGTAACACTTAAGAGGCGATGTGTGACAGCTGAACAAACACGCTGACGGGATACTGGGAGCGAGTGCGAGGAGGCGGCGTCACTCGTCAAGGGTGTTTGAGCCCGAGGTGTTGCGAGTCCGGCGAAGGACGACACCGCAAGCGCACGCGAGGGTGGTGTTGAGGGGACAGGTGTTTTGTTTGCGGAGCCGGTCGAGGGGAAACGGGGAGGAGGAGGTGGGTGCAGAGGAGGAGGTGGTGGGTGGAGAGGTGGTGGTGGGTGGTGGGTGGAGAGGAGGAGGTGGGTGGTGGGTGGAGAGGAGGAGGTGGTGGGTGGAGAGGTGGTGGTGGGTGGTGGGTGGAGAGGAGGAGGTGGGTGGTGGGTGGTGGGTGGAGAGGAGGAGGAGGTGGGTGGAGAGGAGGAGGAGGTCGGAGGAGGTGGTGGTGGGTGGAGAGGAGGAGGTGAGTGGAGAGGAGGGAGAGGAGGTGGTGGGTGGAGAGAAGGAGGAGGAGATGGTGGGTGGAGAGGAAGAGGAGGTGGTGGGTGGAGAGGAGGAGGAGGAGGTGGTGGGTGGAGAGGAGGAGGAGGAGGAGGTGGTGGGTGGAGAGGAGGAGGAGGAGGAGGTGGTGGGTGGAGAGAAGGAGGAGGAGGTGGTGGGTGGAGAGAAGGAGGAGGAGGTGGTGGGTGGAGAGGAGGAGGAGGAAGTGGTGGGTGGAGAGAAGGAGGAGGAGGTGGTGGGTGGAGAGTAGGAGCAGGGGGAGGGGGAGGGGGAAGCAGAAGGAGAGGAAAAGAAAAAGAAAGAAAATAGAAGAAGAATAAGAAAAAGGAGGAAAATGGAAGAAGAAGAAGAAAAAGAAGGAAAATAGAAAAAATAGAAAAAGAAGGAAATAGAATAAGAAGAAGGCCAATGATAAGGATAAGGGGAAGGGGAAGAAGAAGAAGAGAGGAGTGTGTACGCGTGGCAGGTTTAATGCGTTTTTTTCCTGTTGATGAAGTGTCATTGCATTCAGGAGTTACATCCGTTCGATTACGCTTTACTTTTGTTTTATTTTTAATGTTTATCTTTGATTTTTAATTTCACAGTGATTATTGTTATAGTACTCATAACAGTAATTATGATATAACAATAATAGAATTGATAATGATAGTAGTGATAATGATGATGATGATAATGATAATGATGATTGTGACGATGGCAATGATGATGGCAACGACAATAATGATGATATAACAATAGTAGTATTGATAATAATAATAGTAATGATAATAAGGATAATACTGATAATGGTAAAATGATAATGATAAAGATAATAATGACAATATAATGATTCTTATCATGATTTCATGGAGGTTATATTGAATCGCCAAGACGTACGCGCACGCAAACGCACGTCCCCCCCCCATCCCACACACGTA
>NC_091586.1:10670092-10695092 GCF_042767895.1 Penaeus vannamei
CTCGTTTTGAAAAGGGGAATTCGTGGTCCATGTTCTCGTTTTGAAGAGTGAAATACACAATTCACCTTATCATGTTCAATAGCGAAATAAGCACTCTGTTCTCGCTTTGAACAGGGAAATTCGTAGTCCACGTTCTTGTTTAGAACAGTGAAATAGACACATTATGCTCCCATTCCGGACAGTGACACACGAAAGCCACTCTCATTCTGGACAGTGAAACGGGCACGCGTTCAGGGAGCGGAAATGACACGCCAAACGGTCACCATTTCGCCCGCCACTTCACGCCCCCGGGGGAACCTGCGCCCTGGTATACAATAAGGAATCTTCATCATCATTTTGCTCGCGGGCACCGGCTTAGAGTGTAACTTTCTTGTCTCATAAGTTGCGATGTTGGTAAGTTCAATTTCCCTTCGGACCGCACATGGGGCCGAGGTCGTGCCAGCGTGTTTTCTTTCTTGCTTTTATGTTGGTGTTTTGTGTTTTGTTTGTTTGCTTGTTTGTTGTTTTGCAGGTGCGTGTGATTGTTTTACCTGTGCGTACGTGAGAATAGGGCTTTGTAAAGGTCTGTAGCCTAATTGAGCGCTCTCTCTCTCTCTCTCTCTCTCTCTCTCTCTCTCTCTCTCTCTCTCTCTCTCTCTCTCTCTCTCTCTCTCTCTCTCTCTCTCTCTCTCTCTCTCTCTCTCTCTCTCTCTCTCTCTCTCTCTCTCTCTCTCTCTCTCTCTCTCTTTCTGTGTGTGTGTGTATGTGTGTGTGTGTGTGTGTGTGTGTGTGTGTGTGTGTGTGTGTGTGTGTGTGTGTGTGTGTGTATGCGTGCGGTGCTCTCTGATCTTACATTTAGCACTGGCCTTACTATAGGTCTTTTCGTCCCACCTATAGTTCTAGCTCCTTTAATATTGTCGTTGGCTTCCATCTGTGAAATATGCGCAGCCCTCGGCATGTCGTACCAAGGCTCTCTGTATTTGTTGTTGTTGTTGTTGTTGTTGTTGTTATTTAGGAGGAGAGGCGTGTGCACAAGTGGAGTTCATCGGTGTGGCTTGCAGGACGTTAGGGATATTTTCCCGTGTTATTGTGCGAGATCTCAGCTTTCAGGCCAGGGTCTGCTTAGTGTCGCTGGATATGAGGAGCTGAGGGCAGTGGGAAGGGCTGTCTTTGTCCAAAAACATACGGCTTGGCGCTTTAAAACGCATTTCACGGCCTATGTGGCTCATGGGTATTGGTGGATATTTTTGTCGACAATGCATGTGTGGATGTTTCCTGCACAGCTATTAGTGCCACGGATTAGGCTACTCTGTCATAATCAGGCTCGTCTGTGGAGACGTAATTACCAGGTTGCAGTAAATCATAATTGATAGAGAAGGACAAAAACGCGTCCGTACGCCGTGATGGTTCAAGGCCGACTGGTCGTTCGAGAGGATCACGTGGGAAGAAAAACACGATTTTTTTTGCAACAGGTGCTGGCGACTCATAGTAAGAGCACCTCCAGTGGGCTTAGGTGCGCTTTGCAGAGTAGCATTCAGTTGGCGGTGGGATACAGCAAGAGGCCTGGAATTGAACAGGTGAGTTAGCAGCTGTGGTAACATGGCACAGGTGCTCGCATAGGAATGAGAAACAACGGCAGGTGTTGTAACGAGCTAACAGGTGCAGGGCGAAGTGTGTTTGACCTGTGTAGAAGAGCTCTATGCAAGTAAGACGGGCCGGCCCCCTCAGCGGACGGCGCCCACTGCGAAGAGGTTGCAAGCGAGCTCGAGCCCAACCGCTCTCAGGTGCTTCCACACTTGGCAACAGCGGCGGGCCAGGGGTCAGGTGGCTCCGGGGGAACACGCTGACACATGCTCCCTCGCTCGCCCCCCCCCCCTCTCCGTATTGTTTTTATCACTGTATTGATCAACTGTGTGATATCCCACCCTCCTCCCCCGCCTCCTCCCTTGCATGGGTGCGTGCATGCGTGTGCGTGCGTTAGTGTTTTGCTTTGGTGTGCATGTGGCTAGGTTCGTGAATATTGCTTGTAATTATGTGGAGGTGTCTTTGTGAACATGGGTCTTTGACAGGGAGTGGATGAAAGAGACAGGCAGACAGGTAGGCAGGCAGAATGGCAGACTGACAGACAGACATCGAGAGGAGCAGAAGAAATTTGTTTTGTGTGTATGTATGGAAACGTACATATGTATACACAAAGGCATACATGATCAAATATTTATGAGAAAGGGAAAGTGGCGGTTGCTGAAACAGACAGACAGGCAGACACGACTGACTAACCAACCGCCAGACTCGCAGAGGGACAGAATCCATCGCGGGCAAATTGTAGCAAATCCACCGATACATTATTCACAGCCTGAGATCCTCCTCCTCCTCCTCCTTCATCCTCCTTCATCTTCCTCCTCTTCATCTCCTTCTCCCCCTCCCCCTCCTCGTGTGATAAATATTTCCGATTATTATTATTTTCCGCGGGCAATAATCGTAACTCTTTATGCAAGTGATTACCCCAATTACCTTAAGTCTGGCGCGTCAGTCTTAATTAGCGAGACGTCCAAAATGGCGTCGGTGTGTGGATTGCGAGACGTATGGCGTTAATTATTGTTTTAAGAAATGCTCGCGTCGTCCCCGTGTTAATTCGTCCCTCGTTGCTTGTCCGTGATGGACGAGGCCCGCGTAATGAGGTGACGTCATCACGTAAGGGGCCTGGGCTCGGGAGGCGGCGTCGAGGAGGCGCTCGAGGCCTTCGCCTGGCGGAGGCTTGTTCCAGGGGGGTTGCTTGGCACGGAAGGGCCGAGGGTGGCGGCATGGGCGAGTGTGGCGGCATGGGCGAGTGTGACGGCATGGGCGAGTGTGGCGGCATGGGCGAGTGTGACGGCATGGGCGAGTGTGGCGGCATGGGCGAGTGTGATGGCATGGGCGAGTGTGGCGGCATGGGCGAGTGTGGCGGCATGGGCGAGTGTGACGGCATGGGCGAGTGTGGCGGCATGGGCGAGTGTGACGGCATGGGCGAGTGTGGCGGCATGGGCGAGTGTGATGGCATGGGCGAGTGTGGCGGCATGGGCGAGTGTGGCGGCATGGGCGAGTGTGACGGCATGGGCGAGTGTGACGGCATGGGCGAGTGTGGCGGCATGGGCGAGTGTGATGGCATGGGCGAGTGTGACGGCATGGGCGAGTGTGGCGGCATGGGCGAGTGTGACGGCATGGGCGAGTGTGGCGGCATGGGCGAGTGTGGCGGCATGGGCGAGTGTGACGGCATGGGCGAGTGTGGCGGCATGGGCGAGGGTGACGGCATGGGCGAGGGTGACGGCATGGGCGAGTGTGGCGGCATGGGCGAATGTGGCGGCATGGGCGAGTGTGACGGCATGGGCGAGTGTGACGGCATGGGCGAGTGTGGCGGCATGGGCGAGTGTGGCGGCATGGGCGAGTGTGACGGCATGGGCGAGTGTGGCGGCATGGGCGAGTGTGACGGCATGGGCAAGTGTGGTGGCATGGGCGAGTGTGTGAAAAACACTCTACCGTGTTGATACTAATGGTAGAAAACCCACAATGCACAAACTAGATTTATTGAAGCAAGCGAGACAACAGCTTCGGAATCGTCCTCGATTCCATCTTCGGGTTTCGATGGAATCGAGGACGATTCCGAAGCTGTTGTCTCACTTGCTTCAAGAAATTTAGTTTGTGCATTGTGGGTTTTTCTACCATACCTATACACACAGATACATACATATACTTATACATATGTAAACGCACGCACGCACACACACTCTCACACACACACACACTCACACATCCATAAACACACACACACACACACACACACACACACACACACACACACACACACACACACACACACACACACACACACACACACACACACACACACACACACACACACACACACAAACACACACACACACACACACACACACACACACACACACACACACACACACACACACATATATATATACATATATATCTGTATATCTGTATCTATATCTATCTATATCTATCTATCTATCTATCTATCTATCTATATCGCCCTCCCTTGCTTCTTCCTCCCTGCCTCCCTATCATTCTCCTCTTCCCCCTCTCCTCTCCCTCTTTAACGCACCCATCTTCTCCTTCCCCCATTTACCAGATCATAATTCCATCGTGTTTATGTTACTCATCTTCCTCCGAGATCGCTTCTCCTCACGGTCCTGATGCCGCCCAATTCATTGTCCGGCCCTCCATCTCCCTGATCACACTCAGAATGGTGATGCTGATGATGATGGTGATGGTGACCAGGAACGGCGAGGCATATTGTGGATGGTGTGCGTGCGTGCGGGCGGGCGGGCGTGCGGGCGGGGGGAGACAGGCGGCGCGAGTCCCGTCTTGCGGTAACGGCACCCTCGGGACAACTTCTCATGGTAATGGGCGTGTTTTCGCGAATTCTTAATACCCTCGGTGGCTCCCCTGCTTCCTCCGTGCGGCAGGGTGTGTTAAGGTGCGCCTGCCTTATCTCGATTAGGGCTGGGGCGTAGGGATGGGCGGTACGGGCGGCGGGAGCTCAGTGGCAGCCTGCACGGCCGCCTCCTCTGATTTTGTGTGCTGGTCTGCTGCTTGCTTTGCCTGCTCTGGTCTGCAGTGGTTTGCTTCCTGATTTGCCTGCTGTGCTTGCTATGGCCTTCTCCCTGCTCTTCCTACTATGTCTGTTTTTGTCTGCTCCTTGCGGTGGCCGCTGTGCCTGCTCTGTTCTGCTCCTTTTTCTACCAGCTCTAGTCCGCTCCCTTCTCTGCCTGCTGTGGTCTGCTTCCTACTTTATCTGCCACGCCTGCTATGGCTCCCTTCTCTGCGTGCTGTGGTCTGCTTCCTACTTTATCTGCCACGCCTGCTATGGCTCCCTTCTCTGCCTGCTGTGGTCTGCTTCCTAATTTATCTGCCCCGCCTGCTATGGCTCCCTTCTCTGCGTGCTGAGGTCTGCTCCCTGCTCTGCCAGCCCTTGAAGCCTCTCCGCGCGCTCGTCTTCTCGCGCCCTACACAAGCAGCAACGCCCCTTCGTGCTGCATCATTGCAGCTAATGCAGCGTGAAGGAGGCGGCGGAGGTGCACCCCCGGCGTCCTCCGTGACCTTGTTTTCCAGAGCTCAGTGGCAGCCTGCACGGCCGCCTCCTCTGATTTTGTGTGCTGGTCTGCTGCTTGCTTTGCCTGCTCTGGTCTGCAGTGGTTTGCTTCCTGATTTGCCTGCTGTGCTTGCTATGGCCTTCTCCCTGCTCTTCCTACTATGTCTGTTTTTGTCTGCTCCTTGCGGTGGCCGCTGTGCCTGCTCTGTTCTGCTCCTTTTTCTACCAGCTCTAGTCCGCTCCCTTCTCTGCCTGCTGTGGTCTGCTTCCTACTTTATCTGCCACGCCTGCTATGGCTCCCTTCTCTGCGTGCTGTGGTCTGCTTCCTACTTTATCTGCCACGCCTGCTATGGCTCCCTTCTCTGCCTGCTGTGGTCTGCTTCCTAATTTATCTGCCCCGCCTGCTATGGCTCCCTTCTCTGCGTGCTGAGGTCTGCTCCCTGCTCTGCCAGCCCTTGAAGCCTCTCCGCGCGCTCGTCTTCTCGCGCCCTACACAAGCAGCAACGCCCCTTCGTGCTGCATCATTGCAGCTAATGCAGCGTGAAGGAGGCGGCGGAGGTGCACCCCCGGCGTCCTCCGTGACCTTGTTTTCCAGAGCTTGAAATTCGGCCTCGGGCTCGCGCGCGCCCGCGTAATGACGCGCGGATCAGCGGGGTTGCATTCGTGCGCTCGCATTGCTACGGTGGCGTTGTTGCCTGTTGCTTGTTATTGCTTGTGTGGTTTGTTGCTGATTGCTTGTTGTGGGTTGGTGATGCTTGTTGCTTGTTTTGCTTGCTATTCTTTGTTATTGATTGTTATTTATTGCTGCTTCATTTGCTTGGTATTTGTTGTTGATGCTTATGTTGCTCGTTATTTCTTCTCTATCACGAAGGCCAACTGTGATGAATGGTCTCGGGAAAGAGTTGGGGGGGGGGGGAGTGGGGGTTCATTTTCGCTTCGCTTGATTTCTGATTCGGACCTTAGATTAGGACCAGCTTAGCTAATCAGTAATCCGGTAGTTGAGTGAGATTTTTGTCTTCTAGAAGGCTAAAGATGATGAAGAAGAAGAGTGGAAGATTTACTTACGGGGGGTGGGTGGGTGTGGGTGGGGGGAGGGGAGTGGAAAGGGTGAAAGGTTCCCGAGGAATGAGACGGAAAAAATATTTCCCCCCAATTTTGCGGATTTCGTCGGATGGAATCTCAAAAAATTGTACCGTCGTGATTGAATCGGATCAGCTGTTACTTCGATATTAGTAGAGTGCGGATTGGGATGAGATGGGGGAAGGGGGAGGAGGGGAAAGGGGGTCTGGTTTGTGTGGATGGCTTGGGGGTGAAAGGGTGATGATGATGCGGGTAGATCAGCGTGATGAGGGTGAAGTTGAGGGAGATAGGGTGAGCATCAGCCTTTACTTCGGTGTTAGTGGAGTGCAGACTGGGGTGAGATGGGGGAAGGGGGGAAAGGAGGGGGAGGGGGAAGGGGGGCTGGGAACCGTAGATGGCTCCGAGGGTGAAAAAGTGATGAAAGTACTGATGGATCAGCGGGTGGTCCAGGATGTGGTGTTAATGGTGGGGGCGAAGCGGAGTGGGATAGGGTGATGGAAAAGGGTTTGGAATTGGCCGGAGGGGGCTCAGGATAACCGGGGGCGGTGTGGGGGGGGGGGAGGTTAGCATTGAGGAAGATAGTGCTGTGTTCGGCAGAGTGGAGAACAACTTGTGGGTTGAATTAAGTGGCCTTGGAAAGCTAGTAGGCCTACCACGGACACGTTTGGGCTTCGAAGGATGTCTAGTTTCCACCCCCTCCCCATCCACCCAAATAAAAAAGTGACGCAAGTGAAGCCAGAAGCAAGGCTGTGTCGTAGTAAAAGCGTATCTGCAGAAGAGCAGGAGTCGCCGCCGCCTTCAGGATGCCTCGGCCTCTCCGCCGCGCTCGGGCATTCCCCACGGGCATCCCGGGATTACCTCGGGAAGTAGGATATATCGTGGGACTTCAAATAGCAAAGTTACGACGGGAATGCTCTTGCTATTGACTCTGCTCTCCTGCTGTTGCACTGGCTTCTGCTACCGTTTCTGCTGCCGTCTCGATGCTGCTGCTGCTGCTGTTGCTGCTGCTGCTGCTGCGGGATGGATCAATGCTTACGTCCCCAGAATGCTTTGTTTACCCACGCACACATGTGTCCACCCCTACAACCGCCCACTGCGTGTACCTCTACACAGCCGACCGCAGTGAAGCCTTCCCTCGTTATGAACTCCTACAGTATTACTGGATATGTATCCATCGCGTTATTATCGCATTGTTACGGAGCGGAGTCAGAAATTTGATACAGCAGGTGTACTGTCGGTGCCTCCGTTATAGTTCAGCGCTTCTTCCGTTCTCGATATTCAAATACTGATGGAAACGAAAGAAGCAAATATTTGTTCCTTGTTTGCATCCCACTGTATATCAGTACACAAGCCATAGATACAAACCCACATGGTTACGAACACCGAAACTGGTCCAATTGCACACTGATTTGTTTACATAAGAGGGGCGATCTAAAACGCCTTGTGAACGTCAAAACAACGAGGGATTTCCTGTTTGTTCAGATCGCGAAAGAGCCAGGCTATTCAGTCCCTCGCGAGCTCCTGCCTTGCTCTGATTACCGTACCTGGAGTTGGTAGTTAGGATGGTAGTTGGAATGTTGTGTAAGTGAATACAGGCGCTCTCTCTCTCTCTCTCTCTCACGCTCTCTCTCTCTCTCTCTCTCTCTCTCTCATCTCTCTCTCTCTCTCTCTCTCTCTCCTCTCTCTCTCTCTCTCTCTCTCTCTCTCTCTCTCTCTCTCTCCCTCCCTCCCTCCCTCCCTCCCTCCCTCCCTCCCTCCCTCTCTCTCTCTCTCTCTCTCTCTCTCTTTCTCTTCTCTCTCTCTCTCTCTCACACACACACACACACACACACACACACACACACACACACAGAGAGAGAGAGAGAGAGAGAGAGAGAGAGAGAGAGAGAGAGAGAGAGAGAGAGAGAGAGAGAGAGGAAAATAGATTGCGAGTCCGAGTGCGTGTATGTGTGTATGCGAAGGGGTATATGTGTATGTTCATACATACAATGTCAGTTTGCCACTTCACTCTCTAGCGATAACACACATGTTACAGATCGACCCGTGTGCCTTGTATCCGTTCCATGTCATTACTTGTTGAAACTGTCACTGATTACGTCTACTAGAGTCTCCCCATATTAGATATCATTTTTGCTATTGGGTGTAATAATGAAGGAAATATTGTTGGGTGTATTATTATGAACGTATAACTATTAGCACGGGAAAGATCATTACGGTTATCTTTGACTTTGCAGTTATCATGTTTATGCTCATGTTGAGGCAAGTGTTCAGTTTAGGCGAATAGAAAAGGCTACGAGGATGTGAATAAAGGCCTCAACACCTCCATTGTTTTCATCCCCTGCACAGCCTGCACTGGTCGCTTATGGCCGAGCAGCGAGCGGGCACCAGAGAGCCGAGAAGTGCGCGCGGAGGATGTTTCTCTGCTTGCGCGGCGGTGTGTGCGGCCGCTCAGTTAGCTAAATCTCGCCACATCCTTTGTCCTCTCACTGAGCCAGCATCACTGCCTCCGTTGCTCTCGGCCTCCCTCTGCAGTTGTTTCGTGGCCATTGCGAGGCGAGTCTCCTCCTCGGCTCTCAATGTCTTTGGTATTGATTGTATGGCGAGGGCGTGAGTGCAGCTGTTTCGTAAGCGTGCGTGTGTTAGTCGACTCTTATTCATGACGGAGAAAGGCCATACACACAGATGCTTGTGATCGTTCCCTTGCTGCCCCCTCCTTCATCCACCTCTCCCTCCTCTTCGTCTGATCCTCCATCCCTCGCTGAATATTCAGATCCTGTCACACTTTTTTTTTCTCAGTCTGCCGAGGGCTCCCTCTCCACCTCTCACCTCCCTCTTTCTCCTCTCCTTTCCCCTTTCCTTTTTTCCTCCTTCACTCTCTATCTTTCAGTTCCACATATTCTTCCCTTTGTCTTTCCCTCCATCCTTCCTCTTCTTCCTTGCTACCCTCTCTTTTTCCCTTCTTCCCTCTTTCCCTCCTCCTCTTCTCTCCTTCTCTCCATCCTCCCATTCTCTCCTCTCCTCCTCTCCTCCTCTCCTTCCCTTCCCCCTCCCCGCCCGCCCCAACCTATTCCTCTGTCTCTGTTCCCACCTAAACTCGTCAAAGATGTTTTATGCTTTGACGTGCTGCTCCCTCGCCCCCTCCCCGGGCTTATCCTCACGCTCGTAGACTCTCCTTGGCTTAGAGCAATCCCTTTGTCAGGATTTAGCGAAGCCTTCACATTTCTGCGTTGGCCTTTTCTTCCGTTCCTTCCACGTTCACGCCACCATTCTTGGCCGCCTCTGTTTATGGACGCTGGTCCCCTTCTGCGTCGTCTGCCTGTGAAGCTGGCTTTTAGCAGGGCGAGGGATGGCTGCCGGAATATCTATTGGCTGCTTACATCGCTCGCGGCGCTAATACGTCGTTGCGTTCCTTTGTCTACTTCTCCTTCCGTCCTCGTTTTAGTTTTGTTTCTGTGCGCTTGAGGTTGCGGGGGAAGGGTTGCGGCGGGGAAACTTTGGACGGGGTTTGTGCTAGCAAGTCTTTTATCGTCGAAACTTTGGGGATTGCTTGCTTGTCATTAGCTCGCCCCTTTTCCTCTCCGAGCAGTGGAGACGGCGAAGGGTGGGCGAGACGATGACGGATGGCTGGCACGCGTTCGAAGCCCTCTGGATGTAACCCTCTCGTGCCGGAAGCCCCAGGATGACCTAAATTCTGTTCGGGCCGTTTTCTGATATGTTAAGTGTCGGGCCCGTGAATGATGACCTAACTTGGGACCGAGTTTAATCGACGTGTGCGATAGGAGGCGGGTTTAAAGCTGCGGGCCGACCCACGCAGGAAGAAAGGGCAAACTGGGTCGCCCTTCGGGGAGGATGACGGCGGATCCTTGGCGAAAGGGCGGAGGGAAGCGGCCTGGAAATGACGGCGGGCCTAAGGAGGGTCGATACGATCCCCTTCATGATTCGAGGCTTAAGCTCTCCGACGACCGGCCTCGACGTAGGGCTGACCTGGGCCAAGGAGACCCGGCGTAAGGAGTGCCCCAGGCCGAAGGTAACCTGGGGGCCCTGCGAGGAGAGGGGGGATGGGCACGTTATAGTACCCTTGGTTAAGGGCGGAGGGCAAGGGTTCTCGGGGGGAGGGGGCTGCGGAGAGTGCGGGGGTGGGGGGGGGTGATTTCGTAGCAGTGTGGCAGCGATGAGGGTGACGTATGGGTTGGAAGTGTTTAAATGCTGCTCTGGATGCCGCCCATCGATCTATATGCTGGTTTCCTTTCTTGCTGCCTCCGTCTCTCTCTCTCTCTCTCTCTCTCTCTCTCTCTCTCTCTCTCTCTCTCTCTCTCTCTCACTCTCTCTCTCTCTCTCTCTCTCTCTCTCTCTCTCTCTCTCTCCCCGATCCCATCCTCTTTTCTCCTTTCTCTCTCATCCCTGCCCCTCTCTTCTCTTATTCTTTCCTTTCTCTTTTTTCTCTCATATCCTCTCGTCTCACTCCTCAATTTTCTCCCATTCCTCTCTTCCTCTTACGCCCCGCGTCTCTCTCTCCCGTCTCCTCCTTCACGCACCCTCTTTCCTCTACCATTCCCCTCTCTCCTCCTGCATCTCCCTTCCCCAGCCCCTCCTGCCTCTCCCTTCCCCAGACCCTCCTGTCTCTCCCTTCCCCAGTCCCCCTGTCTCTTTCACACTAAATATGTATCTTTTATCCCCCTTTATGATCGCCATAAAAGGGAAAGGGTTAACATCATTAGTATGCTGCTACTTTTCAGAGCATTCTTTTCCTTCCCTCTTCCTCTTCCTCGCCACTGATACGCCCTGCAGCCGCCGCCTCCGCCTGCGCCTTCGTCAGCGTGCCTCTCCGTGCCGAAGCCTTGGCGCACAGAGCACGGGCGGTGCAGTGCCAGGGATGAGGCAATATAGGCGTGTGTTTTTCGCGAGGGCGTTTGGGTCTGCTGATTAGGCTTGGGAATCGCATGATTGGTCGGACGGCTCGCGCTTATCCAATCAGCAGCCTGGGGGCCTCGGCAGATTTCTGTTTTACGAAGGAAGACAAACAGCCCGGGAACCAGGGGGAGGCCGGTGGCCCCTCCGTCCCCGGCCCCCCACGCCCCCTCGGTCCCCTCGGGGCAATGCAATCATGTGAACACTTCCGCGGACACTCGTAAAAATGATCCCCCTGATGAGGTCCATGATCGAGTCGCTCCTGCCCGGCGTCTGGACACGCGCACAAACGCTCACTCGCACACACACGTACACGAATGTGTACATGCACATGCACGCGCACTGACACACACACACACACACACACACACACACACACACACACACACACACACACACACACACACACACACACACACACACACACACACACACACACACACACACACACACACACACTCACACTCACTCTCACTCTCACTCTCACTCTCACTCTCACTCACACTCACACTCACACTCACACTCACACTCACACTCACACTCACACTCACACTCACACTCACACTCACACTCACACACATACACATACACATACACATACACATACACATATACATACTTACATACATACACATATACATACATACATACATACATACATACATACATACATACATACACACATACATTTTCGCACACATTTTCTTGTGGATGTATCTTGTGCGTGCGTTGTATTAAGAACTAAAGGCATCATAGGATTCTTCACATTTTACCTTTAACTCTATGTAGCCTCTGAGATGGATGCAGACGTAATACATGATTAGAATTCATACTAATGAGGATAATTTTTTGTTTCAGGTGAGGATGGAAGGCCCGCTGTTCACACAGGAAATGGCAAATTTGGACGTAATAGTGAGTACAGACGAAAGGAGAAAGTGAGGGATAGAAAAGTCCAAATGTTTAAATTTGAACAAGTAGTTCAAATCAGTGTATTTCTAAAAGTGGATATTTTTTTAAGAGTGAGAGAGAGTGTGTGCGTAAGAGAGAGAGTGTGTGCGTAAGAGAGAGAGTGTATGTGTGAGTGAGAGAGAGTGTGAGTGTGTGTGTGTGTGTGAATGAATGAATGAGAATGTGTTTGTAAAGGAGTGAGTGTGTGCGTATGAGAGAGAGAGAGAGAGGGAGGGAGAGAGAGAGAGAGAGAGAGAGAGAGGGAGAGACAGAGGGAGAGAGAGAGAGAGAGAAAGAGAGAGAGAGAGAGAGAAGAGAAGAGAAGAGAAGAGAAAAAAAAGAAAGAGAGAAAGAGAGGACGAACACTATGAAATGCGTGTGACCTTTGCACACACAGGCCTGTTCCGCTGCACCGCCGGTCTTAGCGCCGTGTGGGTGGAAAAGCCTCTGGAAATCCTATCAGACTGGAGGAGAAGCCTTTCCTTGTAACGTGTCTCACTCCTTAGCCACACCCTCAGCGTCCCTTCTGCAGGAGTGGGAGACCTATGGAGGAAAGGTTTATGATCAAAAGAACAAAAAAAAAAAAAAAAAAAAAGAAAGAAAGGAAGAATGGATGAATAAAAAAAAACTGAAAATGGGAAAAAACCTTTCAGACATGCATCGTACGTCCCTTGTTTATTCCTTGTTTTATGACCTTATCGAACTTTATCAAGAAAACTTTTCTTTAACCCTCCTCATTGAAAATGGAAAACATCACCTCACAGACATTTGCCGTACTGTCCCCCCTCCTCCTCTAACCCCCCCTCCCCCCTCCTCCGCACTCATGACAGCTGACGTGAAATACATCGAACTACATTGCCAAAAAATATTCAAAGTTCATCCAGAGGGGAAAAGAGAAATTAAACGGAAAAAAATAAAAACCACGTTAGTACGCGGCGGTTTAAGCGGGCCATTTGTGCGGTAAACGATGTATGAGAGCGTAGTAAAGACGAGGGCTAGTTACTATAACCCTTCGCCATTATCACCGCCCGAGCCACAGTTTAACGTCCCCATCGCCAGCCAATACCGCCATTGCCTCAGCCCATCACAGGTGCGGCGGCATCGCGGGCGGGGAGGGGGTGGGGGGGGGGCGTGGTCGTGGCTTTTTCTGCTTTTGTTTCGTTTTAGTTTTCTCTTTCTTTGTGTGTGTGTGGCCGGTTGTTATATTTATTTTATTTGTTTTTCTTTCTCGTTTTGTTTATATTTCTTTCACATGTTTCCCCACCTGTTTCTCTTTCACCTGACGTGCCCTTTCCCTCCTCTCACCACTTTCTAGCCTTCCCTCCCTCCCTTCTTCCTTCTTCTCTCCCTCCGTCCCCTCCCCACCTCCACCCACCCACCTTCCTTCCCTCCACTCCTGTCCCCTCTCCTCCCCATCCACAATCCCTCCCTCCACTTCTCTACCCCCTCTCCTCCACCCCCTCCCCTCCCTCCCTCCCTCCACTCCTCTCCCCTCTCCTGTCCAACCCTTTCCTTCCTTCCCCTCCTCTCCCTTCTCCTATCCACCCCTTTCCCTCCTTCCACTCCTCTTCCCTCTCCGATCCACCCCAATCCTTCCCTCCTTGACTCTCCCTTTCCCTCTCCCCTTTTTTCCCTCTTAGTCCGTCTCCCTCATACACCCATTTTTCATGCGTCCGAGGCATCTTCCTTCGGTAATTCCTCATCGTCCAAGCGCTTTTCAATGTCTGGACCGTGGGTGAGCCTCTCTCCTCCCCTTCAGAAAATGAACTCGCCTCGGAACGCCAGCATTGTCTTTTTATTCGACTCGTCACCGGTGGCGTGTTCCTGCCCCGTCCCCCCCCCCCCCCAAGGACCTGGCGATTTCTCAACGATGCAAAGTCTGCATTGCTCTTTCCTTTTTTTTCTTCTTCTTCTTCTCGGTCGCCGTTCTCCTATTTCTTCCTCTACTTGTATCGTTTTATATCGTCTTCTATCGTCCCATTTCACGCCACCCCTTACCCTCCCCCTACTCTCTTTCCCTTCTCCCTTCTCCACTCCCCGTCGCGGAGTTTCTACAGCATCACAGTCTCTCTCCCTTCCATTCTGCTGGAGACCCATGAATCATTTGTCCCGAGAAAGACTTCTCTTAATCCTCCTTCCTTGTTTTTCTTCTCCTCATTGCTGTCCACCTTCAGCTCCTTTTCCTCCTCCCCCTCCCCCTTTCCTCCTCCTCCTCTTCTTCTTCCTCCTCCCCCTCCCACTCTTCCTCCTCCTCCTCTTCTTCTTCCTCCTCCCCCTCCCACTCTTCCTCCTCCTCTTCTTTTCCTTCTCGCCCCCATTCCTCCTCATTTCGCCTCCCCTTCATTCCTCCCTCCTCCCCCTCCTCCCTATTTGAGCATTATTTAGCAATGCCTCCGCCATCCGTGCATCCCAAAGTGGTCTACCCCACCCGCAGTCAACAAGGCCAAAGTTGAGTGCTATTAGGAGACTTTCAGAAGGTTCCTCCTCCTCCTCCTCCTCCTTCTTCTTCTACTTATTCCTTACTCCTCCTCCTCCTCCTTCTTCTTCTACTTATTCCTTACTCCTCCTCCTTATCCTTCTTCTTCCTTACTCCTCCTCCTCCTCCTCCTCCTCTTCTTCCTGTTTCATCTTGTTAGGCTTTTTTTTCTGTGCGTGTGCGTGTGTGCGGGAGAAAAGGTAGGGGCAGGGGGCAGGGGGCAGGGTAGGCTTCCCTTGGCTGCAACATCCTTGTTTACAGCCCCGCACATCACACTTGTTACAGTGAGCTCTGCTATTTTGTCGAGAGCCCGAGGAGGACTTTGCTCGCTCTGCTGAGAGGAGAGAAGGGGAAAGGGAGAGGGAAAGAGGAAGGGGTAAGGAGAGGTAAGGGAAAAAGGAAGAGTTAGAGAGAGAAGTGGAAAGGGAAAGGGAAGATGAGGGAGAGGGAAGGGGAAGGGAAAAGAGGAGGGATGAGGAGTCCCAAAATTTTCTGCTGAGTAACGCTTGAGGAACGAGTTGGAGCAGGAGCCGAGCTGGAGGAGGAAGTGAAAGATAGAGCGAGGGAAGAATGAAAAGGAGAGAAGAGAAAGAGAAAGAGAGAATAAAAGGCAAGAAAAGAAAAGGAGAGAAGGAGGAGGAGGAGCAAGAAAAATGAGGACAAAGAGTATTGAAAAAAAAGAGAAACAAAGCCATCGAAGGCAAACAAAATAAAAAATAAAAAATTAAAGAAGAAGAAGATAGGGAAAGGAAGAGGAGGATCCAAAGGACAGGGCGAGGGTAGGAGTTCGTAGGGAACAGGGTTGGATGGGATGGGAGGGTGAGGGGGGAGGGGAAGAGGGGAGCAGTGTACTCTATTGATCGCGATAGGCGGCGCGCCCTCCCTCGCCCTCCCTCGCCCGGCCAGCCACCTCTAGGCCCGTCATTGTAGTTTTCGGCGGGCCGCCGGGGCTGCGCTGCCTTCCCCTCTCCCTCTCCCCTCTATTCCATCTTCCCCTCGTCCTTTCCCATTGTTCCATCTCCCCCTTCCTCTTTCCCTCCGTTCCATCTTCCCCTCTCCCCTCTGTTTTTTCTTCTCCTCCTTGTCTCTCCCTCTGTTCCATCTTCCCCTCTTCCTTTCCCATTATTCCATCTTCCCCTCTTCCTTTCCCATTGTTCCGTCTTCCCCCTTCCTCTTTCCCTCCGTTGTATCTTCCCCTCTGTTTCTTCTTCCCCTCTTCGTCTCTCCCTCTGATACATCTTCCCCACTTCTCTGTTCTCCTCTTCTCCTTCCCTCCTTTTCTCCACGTTTCTTCTCTCTCCTGCCTCCTGCTCCCCTCCTATATTCCCCTCCTTCCTGGCCCAGAGACCTGATTTCCCGATCAATTTAGTACGTGATTCGAAGGATGGGGTGTGGTGGTACTTACGGAGGGGGGAGGAGGAGGAGGAGGAGGAGGAGGAGGAGGAGGAGGAGGAGGAGGAGGAGGAGGAGGGAGAGGGAGAGGGAGAGGGAGAGG
Organism: Penaeus vannamei; assembly: GCF_042767895.1. NCBI lineage: Eukaryota > Metazoa > Arthropoda > Malacostraca > Decapoda > Penaeidae > Penaeus > Penaeus vannamei. Next base: position 10,686,083 of record NC_091586.1, read on the forward strand.
GAGAGGGAGAGGGAGAGGGAGAGGGAGAGGGAGAGGGAGAGGGAGAGGGGGAGGGGAGGGGGAGGGGGAGGGGGAGATGGAGATGGAGAGGAGTGGGGAGGATCAAGATACAGCTCACTAACTCTCTCTCTGTGTGTGTGTGTGTGTGTGTGTGTGTGTGTGTGTGTGTGTGTGTGTGTGTGTGTGTGTGTGTGTGTGTGTGTGTGTGTGTGTGTGTGTGTGTGATTATGCTTGTTTTCATTCCGACTTATTAAGTCCATCCCTATCAAACAAAGGGAAGTCTGGTTTGAATTTTTTTTTTTTTTTTTTTTTTTTTTTTTTTTTTTTTTTTTTTTTTTTTTTGTCTCGCTCAATCATTAGTAGCTATTTTCCCCCGTGTACCATTTTCCTCGCCGTTACAAGCATTTCCCACCAGCTGTTTCTCCCCCCCCCCCTTTATATCCTCGGGTAGATAGGCACCTGCGATAGACCGAGGGGAAACATAGCCGGGTGTGAGGGGACTGTGTAATAATAATCTCTTTGTTGAGTCTCGCGGTTGTAGGCCTGGGGTTGCTGGTGGAGGTTTCCCCTTGTTTTCGTTTCTATTTCTTGTTAGTTTGTGTATGTGTGTCTGTGGCTTTGTATTTGTTTGTTTTAGTGTTGGATCTATGTGTTCATGTTTGTCTTTGTGTGGATATGTATAATCTTCCTTTCTCATTTTTTCCTCTCTTTTAGGTACCTTCTCTTTTACCCTCCTGCCCTACTGACCTTTTCTTGCCCTTCCCTCCACTCCCCTCAGTTCCCCTCTCTTCCTCGCATTTTACTTTCCCTTCCCCTTTCTCTCTCTGTTACATCTTCTCCTATGCCCTCCTCTCCCCTTCCATTCCCTTATCTCCCCTCCCATTCCCTTATCTCCGCTCCCATTCCCTCCTCTCCCCTTCCATTCCCTTATCTCCCCTCCCATTCCCTCCTCTTTCCTCCCATTCCCTCCTCCCCATCTCCTTTTCTCCCCTCTTACTCCCTCCTCTCCCCCTCATTTACTTCCCCTCTTCCCTTCCTCCTCCCCTTCTCATTCCTCGAACATATTTCCCGTTTTTTGTGTCTCTCCTGTGTCCTCATCCCACACACTTCCGGAGCGACAGTGTCCTCAAAGGATGAAGCTCGAGTAAGTGTGTTGAGAAGGGCGAAAATAACACACTGGGTCAGTATGTTGTGCAGACGGGTAAAGGGAGAGGGAGACTGGCTGCCGGTGTGTTGGGGGCGGGAGTAAGGGGTAGGGGTGAGGGTAGAGGGATGGAGGGAAGGGGGGAGGCTCCTGATCTTTGTTTTCATCTGCATTCTTTTACATATTCAGGCCTTTCAGCTCTTTCTCTCGTTTCTTCTTTTTTTAGTTTTTTTTTTCTTTTTTTTTTTGTCTCGTCTGACGTCTCTTTTTCTAGTATGATTTTAATTTTCATTTTTTTAAAACATGATCTGAATATTTTGAATCACGGGCTTTATGTGTTTTGCCCCCATGAAGTCGTGCTAGTAGCCGATGGATAATTTTGACCGCTGGAATACCCCCCCCCCCTATTCTCAAAGTCTAAATATTCTCAGCCTCCCCTCTCTAATTTTCAGATTTTTTGTTTTCTATTTTTCTTCTCTGAGCCATCCCCTCTATTTTTAAAATTGTTGTTCTCGTTTTATATTCCTTCTCTGCTCCCTCTCCCCTGTTCTCAAGATTATTGTTCTTGATTTGTTTAGTCTTCTATATCCTGGGCGAGGCTGTCTAGGGATCCCAGGACAGAGAAGGCTAGTGTGACCTTCGCTTGAGCAGTCTTCGGCGAGGCTGTCTCGGGATCCCAGGACAGAGAAGGCTAGTGTGACCATCGCTTGACCAGACTTCGGCGAGGCTGTCTAGAAATCCCAGGACAGAGGAGGCTAGTGTGACCTTAACTTGACCAGACTTCGGCGAGGCTGTCTCGGGATCCCAGGACAGAGAAGGCTAGTGTGACCTTCGCTTGACCAGACTTCGGCGAGGCTGTCTAGAAATCCCAGGACAGAGGAGGCTAGTGTGACCTTCGCTTGACCAGACTTCGGCGAGGCTGTCTAGAAATCCCAGGACAGAGGAGGCTAGTGTGACCTTCCCCTGACCAGACTTCGGCGAGGCTGTCTAGAAATCCCAGGACAGAGGAGGCTAGTGTGACCGTCGCTTGACCAGTCTTCGGCGAGGCTGTCTAGAAATCCCAGGACAGAGGAGGCTAGTGTGACCTTAACTTGACCAGACTTCGGCGAGGCTGTCTCGGGATCCCAGGAAAGAGAAGGCTAGTGTGACCTTCGCTTGACCAGACTTCGGCGAGGCTGTCTAGAAATCCCAGGAAAGAGGAGGCTAGTGTGACCTTAACTTGACCAGACTTCGGCGAGGCTGTCTCGGGATCCCAGGAAAGAGGAGGCTAGTGTGACCTTCGCTTGACCAGTCTTCGGCGAGGCTGTCTAGAAATCCCAGGACAGAGGAGGCTAGTGTGCCCTTAGCTTCGCGAACCGTCTCTCGCCTTTAGTGCCATGTGTCCTCCCGTGCCTGCATCCTGATTTCACGTGGTGATCGAGACCCACCGACGGCAGGAAGCATGTGGCCTTTTTTTTACTTATTTATTCGTTTATGTGTGCATTTATTTGTCTGTTTGTATATCAATTTATATTATTTGTTTGGCTCTTTATTTATTCATTTATTTATATTTTCTCTGGTCTCTCTCGTTGCCCCCAAGACCACATCCAGAGACGCCTTTCGTGACAGAGAGAGGGTAAAGGATTCGAAATGAGTTTCCGGTGTAGGTGCAGGGGGTTGGGGTCTAGGGGGATGGGCGGTGTGGAGGAGTGGTGTGGGCGGCCTCCTTCGTCCCTGGGAACCCCCTCGTTCGCGCCGCCACGTTTGTTTTGCATTTTTACAGCGTGGGATATGAACGGAATGGGGAGTTGAAGTCCCGTCCATGAAGATACAATTTGGTCGCCGGGCCGTATGGGCGTCCTCGCACATGCCGTTCGGGAGATTGGCAGCTGCAGTGTTGCCAGGCCTCCGTCGCCGCCGACCCCTTCGCCGGCTTCGCCTGTTTATTGGATGGCTTTTATATGGGCGGCCGAGGGGTCGTCTTTAGCGCCCTCTCCCGCACGCCATTTGGATTTGCTGGGGAATTTAAGGATATTCAGATGCGATTCCTTCGGCGAGACTTGACCTTCGGCCTTCAAAGGGGAGGAGGGGAATATGGGAAAGGTCATAGAAAGCTCAAAAAAAGATTCGTCGCGGTGCCGACGGTGGAACATTCTGGAATTGGTGCTGTCAGTCTCGTGGATTCAATGGGTGTGCAAAACCTTGTTTGTTTATTTGGTGTGTCTGCGTGATGTATTTGGGTCTCTGGGTGTGTGTTTTATCTCTCGTGTTACCCATTTAACGTTTACCTCACAGTAAACGGTGATTTGCCTTCAGCAGTGACGCCAGCAGGTACAATGCTTTGTGAAAAGTAAAAGGGGACACGCCCAGCGAGAAGGAGCGCAAGAAGGGCCCCGTGGGGCCTCGCCGTGTGAACCTGGCATAGGACGCGAGCGGCGTGGCCTTCGTCGGAGAGGAGCCCTTCGAAACTGGATCACGTGTTCATCTGTCGTGGCTTCGTTCAACGGCCCCCCCCCCCCTCAGTCCCGAACATGCGGAAAAAGTCCTTTCTTTTGCGTCCTTGCACAGGAAGAGCGGCGAAGGACGACCTATAAATAGGATGGTGACCTTGTTGGGTGCGGACCAGCTGAGCTATTGATTCTTAAGATCATACTTTGGCGTCGCAGCGAGAGGGTTGCGAGAGCCGCGTCGTGGACTGTGAGGGAACGCGAATACTTCTGCCTTCTTCGGAGTTAGATACAGGGAAATAACTAATCGATGGAGGCACGAAAGAGAGAGGGAGGGAGGGGGAAATAAGGTGAGGGAATAAAGAGAAATAGTGAGAGGGAAAGGAGTTCGGGTATGAAGAGAGAGAAGAGGGTGGGGGCTAAAGAGAGTGGGAGGAGGAAGAGAGAAAGAGAAAGAGGAGATAGAGAGGAAAGAAGTGATGGGCGAGAGAGAGAGAGCGAGCGAGAGAGAGAGAGCGAGCGAGCGAGCTCGACGGGAAGTCGAACTGAAAAAGAGAGGGACGCGACGAGAGTGGGCAGTGTTACCTTGGAGATTCCTGAGTGTCTCGAATGCATGGGCGCCGCGAAGGTTAGACAGGTAACACAGTGCTTGAGGGCGGCCTGGCTGATGCTCGGCTCGTGTTAAAGCAGATGTGTTTGCGGCCGTGCTTTTCTTTGTATCGGGAGGAGGTCCGCGTGGGGCTGTTTGTTTCTTCGTTCATTTTTTTCTTTGTTCGCATTTGTTTACTTGTTAGTCTTGGCCTTGTGTGTAGATCTGTCCTTAGGTCATTCGTCATTGGTCTGAAGTTTTAGCAAAGCAGCTGGAAATTTACAACGTGTACGCGCCCCTTCCCCCCCCCCCCTTTCCCTCCGCGTAGAGCAAGTAGGCAAGACGAAGTAATTATAAAGTTTTCGCTCGCAAAAATAGAGCCGCCCTTACACTTTCCGTTATTTGCACATCACACACAAAGCCGTATTGCAGCCTCGGCCCTAATCCATTTATAGTGAACCCGGGCCCGGCTGCTACAATGTGGATCTGTTTATCATCTCATGTATACAAATAAAGCACGAGAAAATTGTTCGCCTGTGCTTTGATTAAGGAGAGGGCTACGGCGAGGAATGTTTTGAGAGGGATACGGCAGGGAATGTTTTGAGAGGGATACGGCGGGGGGTGTTTTGAGAGGGATACGGCAGGGAATGTTTTGAGAGGGATACGGCGGGCAATGTTTTGAGAGGGATACGGCGGGCAATGTTTTGAGAGGGATACGGCGGGCAATGTTTTGAGAGGGATACGGCGGGCAATGTTTTGAGAGGGATACGGTGAGGAATGTTTTGAGAGGGATACGGCGGGGGGTGTTTTGAGAGGGATACGGCGGGGGGTGTTTTGAGAGGGATACGGCAGGGAATGTTTTGAGAGGGATACGGCGGGCAATGTTTTGAGAGGGATACGGCGGGCAATGTTTTGAGAGGGATACGGCGGGCAATGTTTTGAGAGGGATACGGCGGGCAATGTTTTGAGAGGGATACGGCGGGCAATGTTTTGAGAGGGATACGGCGGGGAATGTTTTGAGAGGGATACGGCGGGGGGTGTTTTGAGAGGGATACGGCGGGCAATGTTTTGAGAGGGATACGGCGGGCAATGTTTTGAGAGGGATACGGCGGGGAATGTTTTGAGAGGGATACGGCGGGGGATGTTTTGAGAGGGATACAGCGGGGAATGTTTTGAGAGGGATACGGCGGGGGGTGTTTTGAGAGGGATACGGCGGGGAATGTTTTGAGAGGGATACGGCGGGCAATGTTTTGAGAGGGATACGGCGGGGAATGTTTTGAGAGGGATACGGCAGGGAATGTTTTGAGAGGGATACGGCAGGGAATGTTTTGAGAGGGATACGGCGGGGAATATATTTTGAGAGGGATACGGCGGGGAATATATTTTGAGAGGGATACGGCAGGGAATGTTTTGAGAGGGATACGGCAGGGAATGTTTTGAGAGGGATACGGCAGGGAATGTTTTGAGAGGGATACGGCAGGGAATGTTTTGAAAGGGATACGGCAGGGAATGTTTTGAGAGGGATACGGCAGGGAATGTTTTGAGAGGGATACGGCGGGGGATGTGTGCGGAGGGATACGGCAGGGAATGTATTGAAAGGGATACGGCAGGGAATGTTTTGAGAGGGATACGACGGGGAATGTTTTGAGAGGGATACGGCAGGGAATGTTTTGAGAGGGATACGGCAGGGAATGTTTTGAGAGGGATACGGCGGGGAACGTTTTGAGAGGGATACGGCAGGGAATGTTTTGAAAGGGATACGGCAGGGAATGTTTTGAGAGGGATACGGCAGGGAATGTTTTGAAAGGGAAACGGCAGGGAATGTTTTGAGAGGGATACGGCAGGGAATGTTTTGAGAGGGATACGGCGGGGGATGTTTTGAGAGGGATACGGCAGGGAATGTTTTGAGAGGGATACGGCGGGGGGTGTTTTGAGAGGGATACGGCAGGGAATGTTTTGAGAGGGATACGGCGGGGGGTGTTTTGAGAGGGATACGGCAGGGAATGTTTTGAGAGGGATACGGCGGGGGGTGTTTTGAGAGGGATACGGCGGGGAATGTTTTGAGAGGGATACGGCAGGGAATGTTTTGAGAGGGATACGGCAGGGAATGTTTTGAGAGGGATACGGCAGGGAATGTTTTGAGAGGGATACGGCGGGGAATATATTTTGAGAGGGATACGGCGGGGAATATATTTTGAGAGGGATACAGCAGGGAATGTTTTGAGAGGGATACGGCAGGGAATGTTTTGAGAGGGATACGGCGGGGGATATGTGCGGAGGGATACGGCAGGGAATGTATTGAAAGGGATACGGCAGGGAATGTTTTGAAAGGGATACGGCAGGGAATGTTTTGAGAGGGATACGGCAGGGAATGTTTTGAAAGGGATACGGCAGGGAATGTTTTGAGAGGGATACGGCAGGGAATGTTTTGAGAGGGATACGGCAGGGAATGTTTTGAGAGGGATACGGCAGGGAATGTTTTGAGAGGGATACGGCAGGGAATGTTTTGAGAGGGATACGGCGGGGAATATATTTTGAGAGGGATACGGCGGGGAATATATTTTGAGAGGGATACGGCAGGGAATGTTTTGATAGGGATACGACAGGGAATGTTTTGAGAGGGATACGGCGGGGGATGTGTGCGGAGGGATACGGCAGGGAATGTATTGAAAGGGATACGGCAGGGAATGTTTTGAAAGGGATACGGCAGGGAATGTTTTGAGAGGGATACGGCAGGGAATGTTTTGAAAGGGATACGGCAGGGAATGTTTTGAGAGGGATACGGCAGGGAATGTTTTGAGAGGGATACGGCGGGGGATGTGTGCGGAGGGATACGGCAGGGAATGTATTGAAAGGGATACGGCAGGGAATGTTTTGAGAGGGATACGGCAGGGAATGTTTTGAGAGGGATACGGCAGGGAATGTATTGAAAGGGATACGGCGGGGAATGTTTTGAAAGGGATACGGCAGGGAATGTTTTGAGAGGGATACGGCAGGGAATGTTTTGAAAGGGATACGGCAGGGAATGTTTTGAGAGGGATACGGCAGGGAATGTTTTGAGAGGGATACGGCGGGGGGTGTTTTGAGAGGGATACGGCGGGGAATGTTTTGAGAGGGATACGGCGGGGGATGTTTTGAGAGGGATACGGCGGGGGGTGTTTTGAGAGGGATACGGCGGGGAATGTTTTGAGAGGGATACGGCAGGGAATGTTTTGAGAGGGATACGGCAGGGAATGTTTTGAGAGGGATACGGCAGGGAATGTTTTGAGAGGGATACGGCAGGGAATGTTTTGAGAGGGATACGGCAGGGAATGTTTTGAGAGGGATACGGCGGGGAATATATTTTGAGAGGGATACGGCGGAAAATGTTTTGAGAGGGATACGGCGGGGAATATATTTTTAAAGGGATACGGCGGGGAACGTTTTGAGAGGGATACGGCGGGGAATGTTTTGAGAGGGATACGGCGGGGAATATATTTTGAGAGGGATACGGCGGAGAATGTTTTGAGAGGGATACGGCGGGGAATATATTTTTAAAGGGATACGGCGGGGAACGTTTTGAGAGGGATACGGCGGGCAATGTTTTGAGAGGGATACGGCGGGGAATATATTTTTAAAGGGATACGGCGGGGAACGTTTTGAGAGGGATACGGCGGGGAATGTTTTGAGAGGGATACGGCGGGGAATATATTTTGAGAGGGATACGGCGGAGAATGTTTTGAGAGGGATACGGCGGGGAATATATTTTTAAAGGGATACGGCGGGGAACGTTTTGAGAGGGATACGGCGGGGAATGTTTTGAGAGGGATACGGCGGGGGATGTGTGCGGAGGGCGGGGGAAAAAGGAGGGAAACGAGGAATCGCGGGAGAAGGGGGTGGCGAAAAGTGGCGAAAACATGGCCAACTTCCTCGCCATTTTTTTTTCTCTCTTTTATTTGTTCGTTCACATCCTCGCAAAGGAGGGATACGATGAATCGGAGGAAGGGAAGAGGAAAATAGAGAGTGGGGAAAAAAATAACGGAAGAGGAAATAGAAGACGGACGCAACAAGACTCGAAAACGGCGGACGTAGGTGGCTTTATTACGAGAAATTGCCGAAGAGCGGCGAGCGGGAGAGCGGAAATGGTGAAGATTCTGGGATTAAAAGCGATGGCGGCGAGGTGCTCGAGGGGGAGCGACGGCCGGAGGAACAGCCTCGGCCACTTCCTGCTGGTGTGTGTGTGTGGGGGGGGGTGTCATTGTTTATGCATGCATACATACATACAAACAAACATGCATGCGTGTATGCCAGCGCGCACACACACACACACACACACACACACACACACACACACACACACACACACACACACACGCACACACACACACACACACACACACACACACACACACACACACACACACACACACACACACACACACACACACACACACACACACATACACGCACACACACACACACACTCATACACACACACATACATGTACATATGCAAACTTACTGGCACACACACAAACTTACACGCCCCCCCCCCCCACACACACTTACATACACACACGCTCTCTCTCTCTCACTCACATACACCCACTCGCACTCACACACTCACTCATACTCGCACACGCACACTCACGCACGCACTCGCACTCACACTCGCTCTGGTATTCATACTAACTCTCGTACTCACACTCGCACTTACTATCACACAAACACACACACACACAGTGAGTAGCATGCATACATGGCCTTCCTCTGCGATAATAAGCCGAACTGCGTCACGGCGAGAGCGGCCTTGCGGGGGACGGCGCCCATTGCAGCGCCGCTGGAAGAGCCGACTGCGGCCGCCGCGGCTCG
>NC_091586.1:10705092-10710092 GCF_042767895.1 Penaeus vannamei
TACTTGTTTCCTTATTTCAAAGCTTTTTTGTCATAACTGTGAGATTGCTCTTGAAAGGAAAAATAAGAATAAGAAGGGTGAAAAAGTGCTTAGGTGGCTACAAGCAGATAATCTGCTTGATAACTTTTATCCAGGGAAATCTTAAATGTTTGCATTTCTTTACTTTTCCTTTTAGTAAAATTGATGGAGTCAGTACATGTATATTAGGAATACCTACCACCCTTAAAAGAAAATAGATGGTTATTAGTTTCAACTTTTTAAAAATTTCATAACTAGATGATACATTTTGTTTATTTTAAACTTTTTTTTTTTACCCAGCTTAGTACAGCTCCTATACCATTGACATGATTTTTGAGAAGTTATGGTTATACTATTACTTTAAGATTATTTCTAAAAAGATACAAAATTCAATGAGTTAATCATTTCTTATAAAATGGATTAAACTCCTGATTTACTTTCTTTCAAGATTGATAATGACGAGCCTTGCCGTCCCAACTGGACAGGAGAACCAAACAAATTCTGTAAAGCCAATGTGGATGTGAGCAACTTCCTGAACCTACATTCCCAAAAGAAGCATGATGACTTCTGTCTTGCTTACGTGTTCACATTTAGGGACTTCACAGGTGGTACCCTTGGCTTAGCCTGGGTTGCTTCTCCATCAGGTATGTTGTCCCTGTGCAAGTGTATATTAGCATTGTGAAATCATGAGTTTGAAATCCATAAAAGACAAGTATAGTTTACTGTATGTATTATTTTGATATGTATCATTTTTTATGATTTGTGCCAAGAAAATGCTTCTTAATTTGTTGTTAATTATTTGAACAGGTGCCTCTGGTGGTATTTGTGAAAAGTACAAGACCTATACAGAGAACCTGGGAGGTTTCCGTCACTCTGAAAAGAGATCCCTCAACACTGGTATAATCACATTCCTCAACTACAACTCTCGAGTTCCTCCAAAGGTCTCACAACTAACATTGGCTCACGAGATTGGTCATAATTTTGGCTCACCACACGACTTTCCTGAGACGTGTAAGCCTGGAGGTCTGCTGGGGAACTACATTATGTTCTCCTCTGCTACCAGTGGAGATCGGCCAAATAATGACAAGTTTTCTCAGTGCTCCATTCGTAATATATCACTGGTTCTTGATGCCATATCGGAAAAGAGAAGAACAAATTGTTTCTCAACCAACAATGGTGCCTTCTGCGGAAATAAGATCGTTGAAGAAGGGGAAGAATGTGACTGTGGTTATGATGATGAGGAATGTGAAGAAAAGTGTTGTTATCCACTCAAGATTTCTCAGAATGATAAGATGCAGAATTCATCTGCAAGAGAGTGTAGACGCAGAAAGAACACACAGTGCAGGTATAGTGCAATCTGTAGATTTGTTTATTATGTTTCAGCTATACACATGTAGGTGTTAACAAAGATTATAGATATCTTATTTTTACATTGAAATTGATGATTACACTAATAAGAAACTTTGGTTACTGTTTTTAAATGATTTATATAAATATAAAGAGCACAACCTCATAGCTTCACTGATACTTTTTTCTATATGATTTGTTTCTATTATTACATGAGTATTTAAAACCAGTTATTACCAAAATTCTCATACTTGTAGTTGAATATGATGATGAGACAATAAGTTGGTGAAACAAGATAGAATTACCATATGGGATTTCATTCACTTTAGTTTTCTGTAGTTTATACTTGAATGTGAGAAATTGTTCTATAGGGGTCACTGTGGTCCATTTGTAACATGCATAGCGTAGGACAAGTAAAGTCTCAAAGCAAAGTGATCATGAACCCTGCTGTGGATCAGGATTAGGAATGGTCTTGGTCCCTAGTTGCCTCAGAAAGAAAAAATCCTGTTGACAGTTGAGTGTCCTAGCATTTTAAAGTAAAGGAATTCAACATTTAACTGCAATGATAAGTGTCATGTCAGAAAAGAAGCTTGTGATATTTAAGTTATGAAAATGAAATAGGTATATTTATCAGCATTGTTCATCTTTTATCAAACATTAATATAAATCTTGATCTTCAGTTCATTCCTTAGTTAATGTTAAACTAATTTTATTTTCCTTCCAGTCCAAGTGAAGGCCCTTGCTGTAGCAGAGATCGCTGTGCGTATGTGACACATAATGCCCGAGTTCAGTGCCATTCTGAAACAGACTGTGAGGAGTCAGTGTATTGCAATGGTCGCATGGCACAGTGCCCATCCCCCAGGAAGAAGCGAGATCACAAGCAATGCAATGAAGGCACAAAGGTAGAACAAAATGACTTCATCCTTGTAAAATGATTGTTGAAATTTGGTATTAATTGTATTGAGAACCACATTTATTTATTTATTTTTATTTTATTATAGATTTTTGAAGTCTGTTTATAGTTATAAAGAGAGATAAAGAGTATAGTAAAATAAGAATTGGATTGGCTTTATCAATTTTTACTGGAGAGCATCCCAAGACCAGCTTATAATTTTATGTATGCACAAAAGAATTGTTATGAAGTATAGTTCACTCTTATTAATTTTTTTCATTTTCATCCTCCAGGTCTGCATAAAAGGAAAATGTAGTGGATCCATATGTCTTGCACACAAGTTGATGGAGTGCTTCCTCACATCAGACCGTGTGAAAGACAAAAAGAAGCTGTGTGAAATTGCCTGTCAAGAAGGCAATGACACTTCCACTTGTAAATCTACTTCAGAACTAAAGCATATCTTTGGTGAACCTGTATTTATGAGACCTGGAGCTCCATGTAATAACTTCCAGGTGAGAAGATCTTTGCTGTCAGTATTGTGAATTTTATATGATTCTAGGAGTGTTTTATACTTAGATGTTTATGAAGATAAACAAAAATTATGCAAATAGGATCAATTCAGCAATGAAAAAGATGTCTCACTCCAGTGTCAAATGTTTTGCTTCTAGGGTTATTGCGATGTCTTCCAAAAATGTCGTGCAGTGGATGCTGAGGGACCGCTTGCAAGACTCAAGAACCTGCTCTTCAATCAGGACACGCTTAACAGTGTTGCTGAGTGGATCACAGTAAGAGCATTACCTCTTCTTGGCTGTAGTTACTTTCTTGATCATTTCATTGTATTTCCTTTGAAAAAAATGTGTTTTTGGAATGACAGTGATCTATACTGCAGTATTTTTCTCTTTAAGAGGGAATAATTTCCCAAAAGATTTCTGATAAAGGGTTAACACTTCTCATATGATTTAGAACAAATAGGAAACTGCTGTTCCCATATGAAAAAATGGATCATCATGTATTTTTATTACACAGCAATACTGGTATGGTGTGATGATGCTTGGTGTTGGCTTTGTGGTCTTCATGGGCATTTTCATCAAGTGCTGCGCCGTGCACACCCCATCCAGCAACCCTCGCAAACCTCCAGCACGATCCATCACAGAAACCCTACGTAGACCTGTCAGCACTCTCAGAAGAGTCAAAGTAAGAGGATCAAGGATCAGCTAAGGCTACTATCAACTTGATCATCATCATTTGGAAAATATTCTTAATATGAAATTGGTCAAAGTAAGGTTTAGTCAGGTAGTGAAAGTCACCTCAGACTGTTCTTTGAAACTTCCCTCGTTTTCTTTGCCCAGCGACATCGCCAAGGCCCGAGCCCAAACGCCCAGGGTGCCCCGGGCCCCAGTCACCATCATCACCACCACCTTCATCACCACAACCAGCCTGGACCATCTCGCCATAGTGGGGGGGCAGCTGCAGCAGTGCCCGAACGACCAAAGGGAGGAGCCAAGAGGTCTAGTCGGGCATACAGTGATGATCCACCGCCACCTTACCCTGGGAATCCCAGACCTCTAAGCTCTTCTAATCCAGGAAATTCTGTCACACCAGTCAATCGTAGTGGCCCTACCCGTCATGGCTATGGTGAGGGCCGGGGACACTATAACAGACCCAAAGGTTAGTGAAGGAGGTTCTGGTTAGTATTCTTTCAGTGATAAAACAATAAGGAATTGGAAGATAAATGTGCATTCCAGGTTTCCATAAACTTCTTGTTTGCTTATTTTTTATGCTTTGTATGTTTGTTTGTTAGCATTTAGAGAGATATTATGGATACTGGAATGCATAAGTAAGCTTTAAAACTATTGGTAGTTAATTAGTTTGCATGCTATGCATCCAATAATTGTACTGCATAGAAGTGTTTAAATGATTTCAGTTGCAGAGTTCATTAATCTTGAATGCTTTAGTGATGGAATAGGAAGAGGTGACTTGTGCATGTAGAAGATGGTGGGCATGCTGGATTATAATAATAGTCAGAATTTAAACGAAGGATGTAGGTTTTGGTTGTTTGGTTGTTTATTTTGCATGTTGCCTTGTAAAATTTTGTTATGTTAACCATTGGCATGTGATATATGGTATTACTTTTTTAATAATTGGGAACAATATGATAGGATTGTTTATTTATAAGTACATTTTTACTCCATCTTAGGGCTAAGATGCTTGAAAAAATGGCATTTTTCTTAAAGTACAGTACCATTATCACTTGCCATAATTTTTATGCATGGATGCAATTTTGGATTTTTAACAGACAAATTTCTTGGATTTTGAAGGTTTTTTTTTGTTTGTTTGTTTGCAAATGGTCAGATGCAGTTTGATGTAAGTATCTTTAAGAGGATTCTTTACTTTTAGAATTAATTTCTTTTTCCTACATTAATTCTGAAATTTTATGATATTAACCTGTATGACAGTTGATTTGCAAAAGGAGTTTTTAGAAATTTAGGTTGTTACTTGGTATTTTTTGCCATTTGAGATTTGATTTGAATTTTTAGGTATTTGAATTAGGTAGTAGGAATATTACGAAAAAGAAAAAGAAGTAAAATAATGCAGCCTTTGACACTATGATTAAATAATGATGTGCTTTATTTTTTTTCTATTTATAAGGTATACTAAAATGTTTCTACTTACCTTTTATTAACATCCATTTCCATTTCATATAAGTGTGTATAAATCACCCACAAAACAGTGGTGTTCCCAG
>NC_091586.1:10717592-10722592 GCF_042767895.1 Penaeus vannamei
AACATAGTATATTAACCAATTGGTTTCTAAGGTCTTCTGAGCAGATGTAAAATAAGTTGCTTTAAGTATTGTTTACTTTTTGTTATTATTATCATTATTATTAATATTATTATTATTATTATTATTATTATTGTTATTATTATTATTATTATTATTATTATTATTATTATTATTATTATTATTATTATTATTATTATTATTATTATTATGTTCATTATTACTATTACTACTATTACTGTTACTACTTCTATTACTATTACTACTTCTATTACTACTTCTATTACTACTTCTAATACTACTTCTAATACTATTACAACTACTACTACTACTACTACTACTACTACTAGTACTACTAGTACTATTACTACTACTATTATTACTACTACTACTATTACCACTCCTACTGCTATTACTACTGCTACTGCTATTACTACTACTACTATTACTACTACTACTGCTATTACTACTACTACTATTACTACTATTACTACTACTACTACTATTACTACTACAACTATTACTACTACTATTATTATTATTACTACTACTATTATTATTATTACTACTACTATTACTATTATTACTACTACTATTACTATTACTTCTACTATTACTATTACTTCTACTATTACTATTACTTCTACTATTACTACTACTTCTACTACTACTACTACTACTACTACTACTACTACTACTACTACTACTACTACTACTACTACTACTACTACTACTACTACTACTACTACTACTACTACTGCTGCTGCTGCTGCTGCTGCTGCTGCTGCTACTATTACTACTACTATTACTACTACTATTACTACTACTACTATTACTACTACTACTATTACTACTACTACTACTATTACTACTACTACTATTACTACTACTACTATTACTACTACTACTATTACTACTACTACTACTACTATTACTACTACTACTACTACTACTACTACTACTACTACTACTACTACTGCTACCATTACTACAACTACCACTACCACTGCTACCATTACTACAACTACTACTACCACTGCTACCATTACTACAACTACTACTACTACTACTACTACTACTTACTACTTACTACTACTTACTACTACTTACTACTACTTACTACTACTTACTACTACTACTACTACTACTACTACTACTACTACTATTACTACAACTATTACTACTACTACTATTACTATTATTACTACAACTATTACTGCTATTACTGCTACTACTATTACTATTATTACTACAACTATTACTACTACTACTATTACTATTATTACTACAACTATTACTACTACTACTATTACTATTATTACTACAACTGTTACTACTGCTACTATTACTATTATTACTACTACTACTGTTATTACTACTACTACTAGTACTACTGCTATTATTACTACAACTACTGTTACTACTATTACTACTAATATTACTACTACTACTACTATTACTGCTACCACTTTTACTACTACTATTGTGGCTACCACTGTTATTACTACTACTATTATTATTTATTGTTATTATTATTATGATTATTATTATTATTATTATCATTTTTTTTTATTATTCTTTTTTTTTACACTGCTTTTTTATTACTCTTACTACTACAGCTACTATTTTTTTTAATGTATTTGTTTACCCATTTTTCTCATTGTCATTATCAGCTACAATATTTCTTCTGTTATTACTATTGTCTATATCATTATTTTCATCATGGTTTTCCTTGCATTCATGCTACCTTTGTCACTTTTACTAAATTTATATTATTATTCATGTACAGTTTCCTGCAATTGTGAATACTACATTTATTGTTCATTGCCTATATTCATTACTTTTTTGAGGATGTAATGAATTTGACATCATTGATATATGGGTTAAGTTATGTTTTCAAAGAAGCAAACCTAGGAATTTTGGTATATATGTTTTTGTGATAATGTTATAAATATTAAGGATTATCTTTTGCTGTCCATGTATTGTCTAGCGTGATACATATTGCTGCTCTATTGCATTTAATATTCAGGTCTCTGTATGACTAGATAAGATATATTCTTTTTTAGATTTCAAAGAATATAAGTTAGTAAAGCACTGCAGTTTCAGGGAGGAACGACAGAAAGGGATATTATTTTTCCAATAATTATTATAATTTTGATATTTTATAAGTGTAAGTGAAATTCATCAACAGATTTGATTTAAAGAAATTAAAGTGCTAATTCCCATGTCTCTGAGGGAAAGATAGTAACTTTTTCATGTGTTTTTTACGATCATGCTCTAAGTATCTTTTTGGATGATCAACTGTGGAAGTGGCAATGTATATTGTGTTTTTATTTATGCAGTCTTGGATTAAGTAAATTTTAGAG
The DNA here is from genome assembly GCF_042767895.1 of Penaeus vannamei. Classification (NCBI taxonomy): domain Eukaryota; kingdom Metazoa; phylum Arthropoda; class Malacostraca; order Decapoda; family Penaeidae; genus Penaeus; species Penaeus vannamei. The sequence goes on from NC_091586.1 coordinate 10,719,956, forward strand.
TATATTGCACATGCCAAAAATCATATTTTCACATTGAACAAAATGGTAAGTATTACAGGAACTTGTCTGTGAGGATTTTTGTCACCACTTTTTTTAAGTATGAGGTTTTTGGACCTTGACCAGCATAAGTTCCATTGTACTGAAGACTAGTTACGATGGTTGATCTCTTGTTCCCTTGTCCTCATCTTGAACTGCTGTTACTGAGCTTGCTTGCAGGAGCATTATGCTTAATGTTGCAGAAGTATATAGCAACATATATTAGATGTTTTGTTAAAAGAGTTTGCATTATAGTAAATGTTGCTTAATCAAAGGGTTTGCAGATATTTGACTTTATAAACATTAAATAAGAAAATTCTGTTTTTCAACATATATTTACAAAAGTGTGTTTGATTTTCTGATGTGTAATTGCTCTTTCCAAATATTTCAGCTTCAGCCCCACCCCTGGAGTGACCTTGTGATACTACTGCTGTAAAGTGGCCACCCTGTGGGGCGCTCCTGACTGCCACTCCCTGTATGCAGCCTTCGTCAGTGCTGACAGCCAATCTGTGCAACCCTACATAGGTGCATGTTGGCTCTTCACAAACTAATCAAACAACAGCAGTGCATACTTTAAGACAAGCAGATTGCAGGAAAACAATGCTATATAGTGATATTCAGTCTTTTGGCCATGAAGATAATGTGCTCTTAAACTTGACAAAAAAGCACTGGAATAAACAGTGATAAAGTGGTCAAGGAAAAACAAAGTATAACATTTTGTTTTGTGATGGAGCCCTGGCCTACCGCCACTTGACTCCATGATAAGGTTTTCTGTGTCAGGCCTTAGATAGAAATCTGTATATGATGTCACATGATTAAGGAAGGAGAGACAGGACAACTGGCATAGAAGGATTGCATATAGTGAAGAAATATTTATCGTAAGTCTAGTGATTTATTATTGATTGTATTTACTGAATGTTAAGGCATGAATGACCAAGTGACATGAGGGATCCTGAGCGTTGTGAATGGGTGTTGTAATGTTGCAGTGAGGAAAGAATAGTGGTGCTTTGTGAGTTTTTTATTTTTTATTTTTCTTCTCTCATTACACTATAAAAAGAAATAATGGAATGCGGCATGGAAGCCATCTCCAGTGTGGGTTATACGCCAACTGTACAGAAATATATGGGTTTCTCTCAGCCCTTTGAAAACAGTTCATGTGTGTGAGACATAGTAAACACAGTTTGATAATGCTTTTTTATTTGCATATATGTGCTCATGTATAACACTGTTATAAAAAAGTTATATGATTGGTGGTATTATGTGATCAATAAAGTCATTGTTTATCAGACTTATTACAAGTTGAATCCTTTAATATAGGTTGGAGATTTTTGGTACTGCATTATATTAATTGTTATATAAGATTTTGTTCAACTTTTATGAAGTCAGAGAAGTTTGAATTTTTATATCATTCCCTGTAGACCTTTGCATTTATCAATGATGGTGTTAGAGTAAGAGTTTGATGTATAGATATTCCAGTTGGCAAAGGTAATTGTAGGTTTTTTGAATAATGTACAATATCGAAAATACAGGCCAAAGGGTTATTCTGTCATTTGATTACATCTCTGGAAATTATTTATAAAGCTTGTAGAGTGTTTGGCACCGGAAGAATGCTGCATTATATACTGCACAGTCAGCTCTGTTGGAGCACCAAGACAAGCATCTGTAAGAGGGAACTATCATTCAATTTTTACACATGGTTGTATTTAATTAAAGGATAAAAACTTAGCTCTCAGGTTGGAGATGACATGTTTTATATTTCATGTCCTCTTTTTTCCCCACCTGGTAAATAGTACCAGATTCCTTTCCACCCACCACCATGTCCACTCCCAGATGTTTCCTGTTTGTTCACTTAGTGCCTGTCCATTTAGTAGCCCAGACTACATCACTCATTTCTGTTCTTATTACATATCTGTAATTATGTATCTTCCTGAAACCTCTTCCTTTTATTGTAGTGTTTTTCTTTTCATCACGTTTTTATGAGTTCTGAACAAGTAGTGTTTTATTTTAATGAGGTGTATCATTCCTGTGTCCTTCAAAAAACAAATGAATAAATAAATGACATTGTAAATTCATCTGGGATCCTTGTAGGCTTACCCAAGAGACCCATGTTTATGCTAACCTTCCCTGCTCCCCATATGCTAACCTCCCTTTCCACCCTCATGCTCACCCCGAACCTGATCTGTACGCTCACAATAGCCCCTCCCAACACCTCTCATGGTGCCCCAAGTCCACATTATTAGGGAGTGCTGGAACAGATTTGTCATCAGCTCAAAGTATTTTTTATGTTTGAAATAAAAGGCATTGCAAGAAAATGGAAATACTGGTGAGCCTGACAGTGGTATATACAGTAACTTTGGGCCTTGGCTTTGCTCCCACTTGGTTTGGTTAGATACTGAAATGCTGTCTGTACTATAATTCATCAGTCATACTTTGATACAATTGGTGTATAAGAAAAATAGTCTCTCACAATAAGAGATTACATCTTTGATCTTTGATTCGACAAGGGAGCCTAACTGATGCTCATTGTGAAGTTCCTGCACTCACCATATGTGTAGAAGTGTGTCAAAGTGTATGTATGTATGACGGATGGAAACAAATTTT